>NW_026114432.1:0-4763 GCF_018139145.2 Gymnogyps californianus | reverse complement strand
TTGCTTTTTAAACATTCTTTCTTTGCCTGCTTTTCTCCCTCCACTGGCTTTTAAAATTATTTTCTTCTCTGCTTTCCTTTGCCATCACTTTTTAGACTTTCTTTCTACGTCTCGCCTTTTTGTTCGCTGTCCTCCGTTTTAATTTTTCCCTTTCTTTCCCTCATCCCCTGCACTTTTAAGAATTTTCTTTCTATGCCGACTTTTATCCCCTTTGCTGGTTTTTTTAGCATCGTTCCTTGTGCTTCCTTAGTGCCCCTGCTTTTCACATTTGCTTTCTACGTCCTACGTTATAGCTGGCTGTTCCTACCTTTTAATTTTTCCTTTTTTCCCAATGCCTATCGCTTTAAAATCCTTTTCTATGCCGACTTTTATTCCCTTCCTGGTGTTTTAGAACTATGCCTTGTGTTTCCTTAGTGCTCTTGCTCTTTAAGTTTTCCTAATACCTCTCCGTTTTAGTTCACGGACCCTATTTTGTAACATTTCCTTAATCACCACTGCTTTTAAAATGTTCCGTCTACTTTTTATCCCCTTCGCAGTCTTTGTCTACCTTGATTTTTGACTTATTTTTTCTCTTTCCTTAGTGCCCTCGCTTCTTAGATATGTTTTTCTACGTCTCCGTTTTAGTTCGCTGTCCCTAGTTCTTATTTTTGCCCTCTACTTTCTTAATCCCCGTTGCTTTTTAAACATTCTTTCTTTGCCTGCTTTTCTCCCCACTGGCTTTAAAAATTATTTCTTCTCTGCCTTCTTTGCCATCACTTTTAGATTTTCTTTCTACGTCTCCGTCTCCGTTCTGTCCCTCCGTTTTAATTTTTCCCTTTTCCCCTAATGCCTACCGCTTCTAAATCTTCTTTCTATGCCGACTTTTATTCCCTTTGCTGGTTTTTTTAGAACTATTCCTTGTGTTTCCTTAGTGCTTGCTCTTTAAGTTTATAATACCTCTCCGTTTTAGTTCACGGACCCTATTTTGTAACTTTCTTCTTGATCACCGTTGCTTTTAAAATGTTCTGTCTACTTTTATCCCTTCGCAGTCTTTATTTCTCTACCTTGATTTTTGACTTATTTTTTCTCTTTCCTTAGTGCCCTCGCTTCTTAGATATGTTTTTCTACGTCTCCGTTTCTAGTTCGCATGTCCCTAGTTCTTATCTTTTGCCCTTCTACTTTTCCTTAATCCCCGTCTGCTTTTTAAAAGCATTCTTATCTTCCAGCCTGCTTTTCTCCCTGCCACTGGCTTTTAAAAATTATTTCTTCTCTGCCTTCTTTGCCATTCACCTTTTTAGACTTTCTTTCTACGTCTCCGTGTCCTTCGCGTCCCTCTTTTTTTTTCTTTCTTTTTCCCCTAAAGTTTTCTTCTACACTTTTATCTTCCCTTGCCTCTTTTACCCCTTTGCCTTTTATCTTTCTTGCTTTCTATCTCTTTATGCCGACCTTTATTCCCTTTCCTGTTCTTAAAACTTCTTCGTTTCCTTAGGTTCCCAGCTTGCTTTTAAGTTTTCCTAATACCTCTCCGTTTTAGTTCACGGATCCCTATTTGTAACTTCTCCTTATCACCCGTTTTTTAAAATGTTCTCGTCTACTTTTTATCCCCTTCGCAGTCTTTATCTCTACCTTGATTTTTGACTTATTTTTCTCTTCCTTAGTGCCCTCGCTTCTTAGATATGTTTTTCTACGTCTCCGTTTTAGTTCGCTGTTCCCTAGTTCTATTTTGCCCTCTACTTTCTTAATCCCCCTGCTTTTTAAACATGCTTTCTTTGCCTGCTTTTCTCCCCTGCACTGGCTTTTTAAAAATTATTTCTTCTCTGCCTTCTTTGCCATCACTTTTTAGACTTTCTTCTACCGTCCTACGTCTGCCGTGTCCCTCGTTTACACTTTTTTCCCTCTCTGCTCTTTAAATTTCTTTCTATGCACTTTTTATCCCCTTTTGCTTTTTTTTTTAGCATCTTCCTTGTGCTTCCCTTAAGTGCCCTCCGCTTTTAAAATCTTCTTTCTACTATGCTGCTGCCCACCTTTTAATTTTTCCCTTTTTTGCCTATGGCGTATCTCTTTCTATGCCGAACTTATTCCCTTGTGTTTTTCTAATTCCTTGTGTTTCCTTAGTGCTCTTGCTCTTTAAGTTTTCCTAATACCTCTCCGTTTTAGTTCACGGATCCCTATTTTTGTAACTTTCTCCTTAATCACCGTTGCTTTTAAAATGTTCTGTCTACTTTTATCCCCTTCGCAGATCTTTATTTGTCTACCTTGATTTTGACTTATTTTTTCTCTTTCCTTAGTGCCCTCGCTTCTTTAGATATGTTTTTCTACGTCTCCGTTTTAGTTCGCTGTCCCTAGTTCTTATTTTTGCCCTCTACTTTCTTAATCCCCGTTGCTTTTTAAACATTCTTTCTTTCGCCTGCTTTTCTCCCCTGCACTGGCTTTTAAAAATTATTTCTTCTCTGCCTTCTTTGCCATCACTTTTTTAGACTTTCTTTCTACGTCTCCGTTTTGTTCGCTGTCCCTCCGTTTTAATTTTTCCCTTTCTTTCCCTTCATCCCCTGCACTTTTAAAATCTTTCTTTCTATGCGACTTTTATCCCCTTTGCTGGTTTTTTTTAGCATCTGTTCCTTGTGCTTCCTTAGTGCCCTCGCTTTTCACATTTGCTTTCTACGTCTACGTTTATAGCTGGCTGTTCCTACCTTTTAATTTTTTCCCTTTTTTTCCCCTAATGCCTATCGCTTTTAAAATCTTCTTTCTATGCGACTTTTTATTCCCTTTCCTGGTGTTTTAGAACTATGCCTGTGTTTCCTTAGTGCTCTTGCTCTTTTAAGTTTTCCTAATACCTCTCCGTTTTAGTTCACGGACCCTATTTTGTAACTTTCCTAATCACCGTTGCTTTTTAAAATGTTCTGTCTACTTTTATCCCCTTCGCAGTCTTTTGCTCTACCTTGATTTTTGACTTATTTTTTCTCTTTCCTTAGTGCCCTCGCTTCTTAGATATGTTTTTCTACGTCTCCGTTTTAGTTCGCTGTCCCTAGTTCTTATTTTTGCCCTCTACTTTCTTAATCCCCGTTGCTTTTTAAACATTCTTTCTTTGCCTGCTTTTCTCCCCTCCACTGGCTTTTAAAAATTATTTCTTCTCTGCCTTCTTTGCCATCACTTTTTAGATTTTCTTTCTACGTCTCCGTCTCCGTTCACTGTCCCTCCGTTTTTAATTTTTCCCTTTTTCCCCTAATGCCCTTACCGCTTCTTAAAATCTTCTTTCTATGCCGACTTTTATTCCCCTTTGCTGGTTTTTTTTAGAACTATTCCTTGTGTGTTCCTTAGTGCTCTTGCTCTTTAAGGTTTCCTAATACCTCTCCGTTTTAGTTCACGGACCCTATTTTGTAACTTTCTTCTTGATCACCGTTGCTTTTAAAATGTTCTGTCTACTTTTATCCCCTTCGCAGTCTTTATTTCTCTACCTTGATTTTTGACTTATTTTTTCTCTTTCCTTAGTGCCCTCGCTTCTTAGATTTTTTTTTTTTCTACGTCTCCATTTTAGTTCGCTGTCCCTAGTTCTTACTTTTGCTTTCTACTTTCTTAATCCCCGCTGCTTTTTTAAACATTCTTTCTTCACCTGCTTTTTCTCCCCTGCACTGGCTTTTAAAAATTATTTCTTCTCTGCCTTCTTTGCCATCACTTTTTAGACTTTCTTTCTACGTCTCCGTTGTCCGTTCGCTGTCCCTTCCGGTTTTATTTTTCCCTTTTTCTCCCCTAATGCCTACCGCTTCTAAAATCTTCTTTCTATGCCGACTTTATTCCCTTTCCTGGTTTTTTTTAGAACTATCCTTGTGTTTCCTTAGTGCCCTTGCTCTCTTTAAGTTTTCCTAATAACCTCTCCGTTTTAGTTCACGGTCCCTATTTTGTAACTTTCTCCTTAATCACCGTTGCTTTTAAAATGTTCTGTTCTACTTTTATCCCCTTCGCAGTCATTTATTTCTCTACCTTGATTTTTGACTTATTTTTTCTCTTTCCTTAGTGCCCTCGCTTCTTAGATATGTTTTTTCTACGTCTCCGTTTTAGTTCGCTGTCCTAGTTCTTACTTTTCTTTCTACTTTCTTAATCCCCGCTGCTTTTTAAACATTCTTTCTTTGCCTGCTTTTCTCCCCTGCACTGGCTTTTAAAAATTATTTCTTCTCTGCTTCTTTGCCATCACTTTTTAGACTTTCTTTCTACGTCTCCGTTTTTGTTCGCTGTCCCTCCGTTTTAATTTTTCCCTTTCTTTCCCTCATCCCCTGCACTTTTAAGATTTTCTTTCTATGCCGACTTTTATCCCCTTTGCTGGTTTTTTTAGCATCGTTCCTTGTGCTTCCTTAGTGCCCTGCTTTTCATTTGCTTTCTACTCTACGTTATAGCTGGCTGTTCCTACCTTTTAATTTTTCCCTTTTTTCCCCAATGCCTATCGCTTCTAAAATCCTCTTTCTATGCCGACTTTTATTCCCTTTCCTGGTGTTTTAGAACTATTCCTTGTGTTTCCTTAGTGCTCTTGCTCTTTAAGTTTTCCTAATACCTCTCCGTTTTAGTTCACGGACCCTATTTTGTAACTTTTCCTTAATCACCACTGCTTTTAAAATGTTCCGTCTACTTTTATCCCCTTCGCAGTCTTTATTTGTCTACCTTGATTTTTGACTTATTTTTCTCTTTCCTTAGTGCCCTCGCTTCTTAGATATGTTTTTCTACGTCTCCGTTTTAGTTCGCTGTCCCTAGTTCTTATTTTTGCCCTCTACTTTCTTAATCCCCGTTGCTTTTAA
>NW_026114431.1:0-4772 GCF_018139145.2 Gymnogyps californianus | reverse complement strand
GCGAGAGCTGCTGCACACACCTCCCAGCCGGCGAGCGGCTCCGTGTCCCAGAGCACATCCATCTGCGTCAAGGAGCACACGAAAGCGCTGGCGCATGCAGAAGACGCCGGTCTGTGCAGCACAGCCGGTTGCAGACCTGTGCCTCTGCCTGTCGTAGCTGGAGGATCCATTTCCCACTGGACTACAGGGGAAAATTACTGGGATCAGACACAGGCTTTTCTCTCGCCCTTTCCTCTCCACATCCCATGGGTCAGCGTCAGGCTGACAAGGGGCGCTGGTCCCTTCTACCCAGGAGCTCCTGGCCAGCTGCAGCATTTTGCCTACAGGCACATGCAGGTTACTCAGGACAAGCCTTGCTGGTGCTGCAATAGGACAAGTCAGTCAAGCATCACGTCTCCAGCAGGGTCACACAGCCCCAGCTGGGTCAGGAGGCCCTGACACCCGGGAATTAAGGCCAGGCTAAACCATCCTTTGGCCAAGGAGGGAGGGACAATGTTTTGGGCTGGGATGTCACGTATTAATAGGGACAAAGAACGATTTTCTGCCAAAGCTCAGGACTGTATGTCAGAACTACTGGTTCTCCCTGGATTTTTACATTCCTGATCCTCACCATGTGCGCACAGAGTCTTTCTCCCTTCTCAGGGCAAAGACGACCAAGTTTTGTCACATGGGGTCCCGTGGGCTCCAGCAGCTCCCCTGCACACTACCCCTCCTCTCATCAGGATGCTCCAGTCCTGGGTACCTTCTAGGGAGGGAAGAAGGGGAGATCCATAGTGCTCACCGTGTGTCATCAGTGAGGCCAAAAGCAGGGCCAACACCATAGTCACGATGTCACCAAGGTCACAGCGCTGGGCAAGCACCTGAGCGAAACTCGGCAGCCGCCAGCAGGACAGAGCCAGCAGTTTAAATGCACATGTTCAAATCAGCCTGTCGCTCCTAAAAAGATGGGCTTCCCTACAAGCTCTGGGAGCCCCTGAGAGAGCAGCAATAACCTACATGAGCTCTTAGACAAGGCTCCCTGCCATAGCCCTCGGCAAAGGAGAAACTGAGGGATGTGCCCTACATCCAGTTAGAGCAGCCAGGGACTGCTCCGATTTGAGCCAGACTGTGACAATTTCCTGCAGCCCCCCATTTGTGACTAACAGAGGGGTAACACCCCATCTGCAACACCCCCCTCCAGCCAGGCTGGGCGGAAGAGCAGAGAAGAGACAGCCAAGCTGCTCTTGCTTCTGATGTCTCTCCCACACCAAGGGGATCCCTTGCAACTGCCTCGTGTTCCCCTTCTGCAGCCCAGGTGGCTAAGAAGAGTGGCAGAGCATCCCTCCAAAGTACAGTGACAAGACCTTCCTGCCTTCAAATAGCACGTTTCAGGTCAGGAAGTTGGGAACCATCAGCGGAGAGGAGCCATTTTATTCACCCACCTTTATGTTAGTGGCATGCTTCTGCAGCACAGGTGATGCCAGAGGACAGGATGAGAAGAGAGGATTTTGGGCAACAACAGATGGAGAAGTTCAGGCTTTCTCAATGTCGATGCTAAGCAGCAAGAAGTACACGAAGTTGACGCTTCTGCTGAAACAGTTCCTGGTTACAAGGACAGACACACAGAGCACAACTCAGAACAGCCCATCTACCAAAGTGAACAGAAGATGTTATGGTTTCTGACAGCCCCAAACCAAGCCTTCCATTTCTGAGTTCTCCTTCTCACAGAAGCTCTGTGCTCCCTACAGTTCTCCCTTCGTGAAGCTTGAAAAGGTAGAGCAGCCTCCAGGCTGCTAACTTAGGTGGTGGCTGCAGTGACCCTCATGGAGTATTCCGTGAGACCAGCTTTCATCTCCTAGACGGAGCCCAGTGAAGCATCGGCCCTTTGTTCCAAAAGTCACATCCAGGGTCATCTGATCCAACATAAAGACCAGATGTGGAATTTCTTTAAATGAAAACTTAGATGGGGAAGCATGCCTGTGCCAGGGGATGGAGCTGAATGGCCAAGTGCCTGCTAACCCAGCCTGAAAGTTTTAAGGACTAAACTGCCTTTTCTGGTCGGTAACGCAAAACCAAGTTTGCTAAAATTGGAAAGCCCACCGTGTGGTTCGCAGCTGGCGCTCACCCTTCCTGCAAGCTGGAAACCCCTATTGTCTCAGCAGCCAGATCAGCCCCCCGCCCTCACCAAGGGGATGCTCTTGTTGACTCAGCACATCCTGCAGCCCTCTGTACGCGTCCTGGGTGGGCTGGCTGGCTCACGCCATCCGAAGCTCGAGACGGAAACTAGCTGCGTCCTCTTTCCACCTTGCTGTGGGAAGGGAAACAGAGCTTTCTGCCATCCATCCCTTCCCTATCTTCTTTTGCTGGACCCTCTGGTGCTGTGCCTCACGGGGCACCCTGAGCAGATGACATTAAGTAGAAGGGCTAGGAAAGCAGCTAGAATTGGGCTTTCCTGCTTAACTACACATGAAAAATCCAGTTTTAGCTTGGGCAGGCATTGAAAAGCCAACTTCCCTCTTCTGTCAAGGCAAAGCGTGCCTGCAGGCACCTGGGACTCTCCTCTTCTGCATTCTGGAGAGATCCTCCCTTGCAGGCATTGCCTTTTACCCTCTGCAGCCTTCACCGGCTCAGAGCAGGTTGGAGAGGCTGAAGTGCTGGCTACAACAGTGATGCTGCAAATTCAGGTGCCATGTGTGGGGGCAGCTGCAAACGCAATATGGGGGAGAAAACCAAAACCAAACTACTCAAAAATCCCAGGGCAGAAAGCCTGCACAAAGCCTACAGTCCTGGCCTCCTGGCTCCCAGCCTTGTGTTCAACACTCGTTCATCTCAGGATACAGTTCCAGTTTTCACTCTGGTCTTAAAGCTCCCCATGAAGTTGCTCTCACTGACTTTCACAATTTCTTTTCTCTCTGCCCCACTTCCAGCAGGGACCTCAACCGCTGCTGCCTCCCAGCAAAAGGGTCTCCATGACCTTTGTAATTCAACACACTGGGAAAGGCTCAATCCATTCCCTCTATTCCTAGCCCAACACAGACCTTAAAAGCCCTCTTTGTTCCTGCTACAAACCCTATGCCACAACCATGGCTTAACCCTTAGGGCACTGCCTCAAATAAAGAATGCTTCACAGAAGCAAGGCGGTTGCAGCATCCATGGGAAGCTGGACCTACCCTCCACCTACAAGAGAGCTGTGCTGACAATCTCCTCGTGGCTTGCAGGACGCATGGGATACACACAACAGGGCCGGGGCGGGGGGGAGATGCCTCTGACCGTCCTCATCATCAGTACAAACTACTACCAAGATGTGCATGTGGGGACCCTTTGCCTCACACTGCTGCAGCAACATGGGCACAGGTTGGGCTCGCAACTCTTTATAATCTCCTGGTTTGCTCTGCCTGCCCTCAGTTCAGCAAGCTTATTACACAACATGCTCCATGCAGGCAGATTTGGGGTCGCAAGGAAGGAATAGGGTTGAGGAAGGAAGCAGGTGGGACCGGCCATTCTCCTTGTCACTCCTGCCAGGACTCCTCTGCTCCTGCCCCCAGGTACAGCCATTGCTCCACGCCGAGGTGCAAAGCAGAGACAGCGAGGGATGCCATGCCGTTACCTCCGCAGCCTGCACGTAGGCGAGAGCGCAGTGACAGCACTCCTGATTCTTGCCTTGGCTGAGATAAGCTCAGACCCATATCCCGAGCAGCAGCCCATAAATCACACATTGGAGGAAGCAGTGCCATGGGACTGTCTGTAACCAGGACGTTCCCTGCACATTGGAATGCAGAGGGGATGGAAGGTGGAGCCAGCCCTCCCTGCCCTAGCATGATCCCTGGCACAGAAGACAGTATGGAGCAAGGGCTGCTTTGCAGCACCCAAAAAGGCCAGCTCTGCAGCTGGGATGGAACAGAGCTGCCCTGCAGCACCCCAAAACACCAGCTCCACAGTAGGCAGAGCAGGCTTGCACCGCCGCACCCCAAAACACCACCTCTGCAGACAGGATGGGGTAGGGCCACCTTGCAGCACCCCAACATGCCATTTCCTACCAGCTGCTGTAACTTCCCCTCTGCCCCTTTCTGGTCCCGCTCTGCCCCTCCCTGCTGCCCAGGCCACAGGGAAACTGAGTCACGGCATTGCTGTCCCTGCCCCGAGGAAGGAGAGCGGGTGGGCAGCCCCCAGCACCAGGCACAGCGTGGTGAGTAGGGCAAGGGTGGTACTGACACCTCTGAAAATCCCAGCGATGCGGAGAGGTAAAGATACCCACAGGCCCTACACTAAGCAGCTATCTGAATTATAAGCCTCCTCTGTTCCCACCTCTCTTGAAGCAGAAGTTGGCCCCACTCTGCTGCTGGCCATACGGACTGCACCCAGCTCTCCTGGGCTACATCTGGCCCTGGAGACTGATCCACGCGCTCTCTGGCACCAGAGGGGACAGGGACATGCAGGGCTCTGCACCAGATGCACGTAGCGTAGCATGGCCCAGAAAAGAAAGGTAATGCCACATAGGAACAGAAAAAAAAAAAAAAAATTAAAGACCCAGATAGAGCATTATAAAACCAGAAGACTGCCCTGGCTCCCAAAAGGCTGGTAGGGGACTGGATGCTTCCTTGAGAGCAGGTCGTTGCATTCTTTACTTTAAAAGATTCACGTGTTTGAGTAAAGACTTGGATTCTCTGGTCCAATTCTAGGAGCTGATAAGTTTCCGGGTACTGACCTCAGCCTCTCTGTTTTCACCACATACCTCCAAAAACCCTTTTGAGGGCCTGCTTACCAGTTAAGCTTCCCAGGACCAGGTTCACAGC
>NW_026114430.1:0-4798 GCF_018139145.2 Gymnogyps californianus | reverse complement strand
CAGGCCAACTACTCCTCCCTTACCAGCCTTCAGGTCCCAAGCACCCAACCAACCAGCTACTCTGATGATCTCGTCACGAACAGGGAAGCGTAACAGCACACAGAGCACTGTCTCTACAATCAAGCAGTTCATTGTCAGTGGGAACCTGGACCCAACTGTGTGGACAGGGAGATGCATGACCGTCCGCTGGCCAGGGATGCCTCCACCAGCGTCTGCTTCCTCCGAGGACTGACTGACTCGTATTCTTTTCTATGAGTTCTGAGTCTAGATGAGGATTGTTCTGTTGCTACAGCAAACCATGGCTTAAGATTAGACCGCATCTGCCAAGGGTCCAAGTGATTAGAAATCATAGATCAAGCTAAGTTAGGATGCAGGCAATTAGAAATTATAAGTTGTATTATAAAGTCTGTATTACGCTACTTATCAATGGACTCCATTCCTTCTGCTTGTAAAAATCCCGTGCTGTTCTAATCAGAAATTCTGTGTTCTACTCATCATAGTATCCTGTTAAGAAAAGAAAGCTGAATTAGAACTACAATTTAGTGTCCTTCTCATTCTACCAAGGATCCCGACAAGAACCTGGTCCGTCCCCTTCGCGTCACGTGACACTCTTGCACACGGTTCTCCAGCACATGCCGTGGGAAGGAGGTGGCTCGCGATAGCCGCTTGTAGTTCAGTGGCTCGACCTTGACATCGTCTGCGAGGAGGAGGAACATCATCACTGCCACAGCAGGCCAAATTGCCATGCCAGATTCATAACAAGATTCTAGAGAAAAGGTTGTTTCTAGAAAGAGCTCTTGGGGAGTGGTTTGTTTGGGGAGAGCTCCAGCTGTCCTCTGACCTTTGGAGGCAGTTATCTACTTCTCCCAGCCCTTTCCAAGGAGCAGGCAGCATGCCACCCCCTGGATGTGGAGGGGGAAAATGGTGGGAGGCCGCTGCCTTCTCTCCAGCGATAATCACTGTGAGGAATGCAAGCTCCCACAGCCAGAACTCCTCAATGTCCAGCTGGAAGACAGCTCTTTGAACTACAAGCACCTCCCATTGACCATGGAATAGCTCTTGGACTGTAGTGAAGGTCCCAAGTCCTGCAACCAGCACGCCCTGCGCAGGGAAAAGACAAAAAGACCTCCTTGGCACAGACCCAGCATCATCCCCTGTGCCTCTCTGCTTGGTCTCTCCACTCTGACCCCAGGCAAGAGTGAAGCCCTAGGGTGTGCCGAAATGCTTTCTCAGATTGGATCTGGAATTGGTTTCTCTCCCGCTTGGCCAAGGAGCTGCTCTGGGTACTTGGGGTGGTCTCGGTGTGCTGCCATGATGCTCAGGGAGGGGTCGCTCTTCGGGGGAAATTGTATTTCCATCTGCAAAGGCACCTGCAATGGCATCTGCGTCTGCAACGGTGCCTGCACTGGAGAGCTGCAGCCAAGAGGACGCTTGCACACAGAGCATTCCAGATGCAGGTACCTTTGCAGGTGCCGTTGCAGATTCCAATACCATTGCAGGCACCATTCCAGCTGCACATACCACTGCTGATAACCCTGCAGATGCCATCAGCAAAGCAAATCACACTGCTGGGGCAGGTACGACTGCAGTTGAAGAAGCCATTGCAGAGGCCACTGCAGATACAGACCCCATTGCAGATATCAATAACATCACACATACCTGTACAGAGACGAATGCCTTTACAGATGCCATCACCGATACCATTACAGTGCAGAGGCACTGATACCGTTACAGACAGTCATGTAAAACAAAGCTAAACTAGGAGGAAATGAACACAAAGAAATAAAAAAAAAGCTGAAAATTGCATTAAAACTTTGTCTTTGCAGTAGATCTTTCCTCATTTCTTCTCTCTCTCATTTTTGTTGACATTTTCTAAACATTTCCATCATAATCAGGCCTGCAGCCTAAAGAAAGACATTTCTATGTCTCGCAGAGATCTCAATGCACTAAAAACCCTCCCCTCCCAGGAGCAACCATGCCACTCCTCACTCTTTGCCCAGAGACACTCACCCACGAAGATGGCAGGCTCTCTCAGCTGATGCTGGGAAGCAGAGCGACCAACTTCAGTGAAACACCCTGGGTTTGGGTGGCCAGACTTGCACTCCTCTCAACACATCTGTGTTAGAGTGTCTACTGAAAGGCGTCTCTAGATCATCTACGAACACTCCCTTTTCATTCCCTCCAGGGGAGATGAAGAGTGACTCCTTTTGAGGTGAAGAAAGGCAGGAGACTGGTCTCCCCCAACATCACACACCTCAGTGCAGGTGAGACATTTCTCTATGTCAAACCAAGTTGTCTCGAGTTCCCTTTCTAGTCAAGGAGAGAAAGAAGTTGTCTCAAGGGAGGTGTCTGGAGATCCTTTTCCTGGTGACCAGCAAATGCTCCAGAAGGGCTCCCAGAGGTCCTGGGTCCCACTACCGAGCAGCAGATGGGTACTTCAGCTGCCCCAGGGCACCTGAGACAGCAACAGCTGACAGAGGTGGGCCAAGGAATTAATGAAATGAACTTGCTCCATCCCCATGGATGTGGCTGACCAGCCTGCAGTTCTCTGCATGCTCCTTCTTGCCCGAACTGAAAATGGGGGCAATGGTGGTCTTTTTCCCATCTCCAGAGAACTCCTTGTTTGCCCTGGCATTTCCAAGATGATCAAGAGCAGCCTTGCAATGACACCAGCCAGCTCCCCCACCACCCTTGGGCACATGCCCTCTGCTCCCATGGACCTGGGTGTGCCCAACTGGCTTCAGTGCCCCCCGACACACAGCTGCTGCTGCCATGGCTGCAGCCTTGCCAGCACAGATGTTGATAGGAGGCTCGAGGAGCAGGGAGGCCTGGGGGCACACCTTCCCAGCAGAAAACAATGGGAAACCAAGGAGTTCCCCAGCCTTTTCCAGCTCTTGTCACTCCATGCCCTGCCCCACTGAGCCATCAGACTGTCTTCTCCGCAGCTGACTCCTTGTGCTGCCAGTGAACTTACAGAAGGCCTTCTGGGTGCTAGCCCTCTTCCTTGCTAGTTGGAGCCTCAGCTGAGCTTTGGCTTTCCTGCCTCCATCCCTCTACCCCAAGGCCAGCTTTCCATCTGCCTCCTGCACAACCTGTTCCCTCTTCCAACCTTGTGCAATGCCTTCTGGTGTTTGAACTCTTCAGCCACAAGATCCCCGTTCATCCCCACCAGCCTCCAGCTAGGCCCTGCTCGACTCCCACAACATCACACTGATGTGTTTCTGATGGGTTTTGATGTTGTTGTCCCTGAAGAGGCAAGAGGGCTCCGTGGATCTTGGATCTGCAGGATCCTGCCAAGCAGATGCTGAACCAGCTGAAAGTTGCTCTCCTGTAGTCCAAGGCTGTGAGTCTGCTGTTGGTCTTTTTTCTCTGCCGTGGTCCCTGCAGCCATGGCTGCCCTCAGCATTGACATCCTCCTCCAGTTGGGCATTGTTTGTGAGTCAGAGTGCAGCCCTAGTCAGCCATGGACTGCCTGTGTGAAAAAAGGGAGGGCTGAGGCAGGTGGAAGGGACGTGTGTGGGTGCTGGCTCTGAGGACTCCTCTGTTACAGCCAGCCAACCTGCTGTGGCAGGCAGGAGGGCAGGCCACCCTCATGGACACCCTGCTCAGCCCTGTCTCCTCTGGAGCAGACCTGACACCAAGCAGCATGTCACCTCAGAACCACCCCTGGGCCTTCAACTTGGCGGGGGTTCATGTGGAAAGGAGAGCCCAGGAGGGAGCTAAGAGGCAGGCTGTGTGGGGGCTGATCGGGTGCCTGGAGGCCAGGACAAGGAAGGAACCAAGGGATTTAAAAGTGCTGCGAGGATCAATGACAGTGAAGGAGGGTCAAGACCCCCTGTCAGCTCTAAGAGGAGCCTCGAGGAGCAAGAGTGGAAAGACACCCAAAGAGTGGTTGTCTAAAGCAAGGGGAGACAAATTCCCAGTGAAGAGTCCATGGGACATGGGAATGCAGCACAAGGAGAAACTCCTTGCTGTCCACAAACAGCAGGCATGGATTGAAGAGTCACAGGGGGCATTCAGGTGCCCTGATGCCCAAACCAACAAGGAGGAGCTTCAGGGTGCAGAGCATGGCCTTTGAGGTGGTTAAAGCTGGATGCAATGAGCTTCAGGGGGAATGTAGAGCTGTCTGAGGCAGTGCCTCCCAGGCTCGCCTTACAGGCAAGCGAGTGGAGGAGATGTTCACCTGACTTGCCTTAGCTGCTCACATAAAACACAGGAAGATTCTTGCCCCATAACCATCTGATCTCTCATGTGCTGCTCAGATATGGGACCAGCGATCATAGGATGACATGGTTATTCAGGTTGGAGTAGACCTTTGGAGGTCTGCACTCCAACCTTCCACTCAATGCAGCGTACAGAGTCAGATCTGGTTTCTCAGTCTTGAAAACCTCCAAAGATGGAGGAGTGCCCAGCCTCTCAGGGTGAGCAGTCCTTGTTCAAATTCTTGGCTGGCCTCATGGTGGAAAAACTGAGTCCCCCCTTGCTGTGAGGTGTCCCTCAGCCTTCCCTTCTCCATGCTGAACAAACCCAGCTCCATCAGCCCTTCCTCACACAGAAAGTGACGCAGCCCCCTGACCATCTGCAGGACCCTTCCCAAAATCTGCTCCACCTTGCCAACCCCTTTCCAGTACTGGGGTTCCCCAAACTGCACACACTCTTCTGGATGTGCTCTAACAAGTGCTCCATTGAGCGGCAGAGTCCCTTCCCTCCACCTCCTGCCCGTGCTCCCGCTCATACAGCCCAGGGCCCTGCTGTCCTCCCTTGCTGCCAGGGCACACGGCTGCCTCCTCTCCAGCTC
>NW_026114429.1:0-5255 GCF_018139145.2 Gymnogyps californianus | reverse complement strand
GTGGAGAGCCCTTCAAAAGCCCCAGGGCGGAGAGCTTCCAAAAGCACCACTGTGGGGAGCTCCAAAAGTGTCCCGGGGTGGCTGCTCCCAAAACAGCCCGCGCTGCAGAGGTACAAAAAGAAAAAAGTGGTGAACAGCTTCCCCAAAAAAACAAACCCTGATGTAATCCGCGAGCTTGCCAGGTGATGCACTCCTCAAGGTGGGTAGTTGACGCACTCCTCAAAGGCTGAGGGGAGAAGGACTCCTCCAAGGCTCTGCGCTGTGAAGCACTCCTCAAGCTCGCGCAGTGGACGCACTCCTGGGCAGCGTGAGGAAGCGCTCCTCGGACGTGCATAACAATCCAAACATTCCAGCTGTGTAGAATTCCAGGGAAAAAACAATCCTGGAAGGGCTCCAAAAAAAAAAAAAAAAAAAAAAAAGATGAAAGTGCTTCAAAAAGCCCTAAGTGGAGAGCTCTCAAAAAGCTCTCAGGTGGAGGGTACGAAAAGAAAAAGTGGTGAGCAGCTCCCAAAAAAACAAACCCTGATGTAATCCGCGAGCTCTGCCAGGTGATGCACTCCTCCAAGGTGGGTAGTTGATGCACTCCTCAAAGGCTGAGCGGAGAAGGACTCCTCCAAGCTGTGCAGTGAAGCACTCCTCCGGGACAGCGTAAGGAAGCACTCCTCCGAGGACGCCATGAGTAATCCAAACATTCCAGCTGTGGTAGAATTCCAGGGAAAAAAACAATCCCGCAAGGGCTCCAAAAAAGGAAAATGGGAGAGCTCTCAAAAAGCCCGAAGGTGGAGAGCTCTTCAAAAGCCACAGGGTGGAGAGCTTCCAGAAAGACCAGTGTGGAGAGTCCAAAAGTGTCCCACAGGGGATGCTCCCAAAAAGCCCCACGCTGCAGAGGTACAAAAAAAAAAAAAGTGGTGAACAGCTCCCAAAAAACCAAAACCTGATGTATCCACGAGCTCTGCCAGGTGATTGCACTCCTCCAAGGTGGGTAGTTGATGCACTCCTCAAAAGGCTGAGCGGAGAAGGACTCCTCCAAGGCTGTGCGCTGAAGCACTCTCCTGGGCAACGTGGTGAAGCACTCCTCGGGGGCACCGCGCTGAAAGTAATCCAAAAATCCAGGTGTTGTAGACTTCCAGAAAAGAAATCGATCCTCTCAGCGCTCGCCAAAAAGAAAAATGGTGAAGCGCTTCAAGAAGGCCCTCAGGTGGAGAGCCCTTAAAAAGCCCCAGGGCGGAGAGCTTCCAAAAGCACCACTTGGAAGCTCCAAAAGTGTCCCACAGTGGACTGCTCCCAAAAAAACCCATGCCGGAGAGGTAAAAAGAAAAAAGAGGTGAACAGCTCCAAAAAAACAAACCCTGGATGTAATCCGCGAGCTCTGCCAGGTGATGCACTCCTCCAAGGTGGGTAGTTGATGCACTCCTCAAAGGCTGAGGGAGAAGGATCCTCAAGGCTCTGCGGTGAAGCACTCCTCCGGGGCAACGTGGTTGAAGTACTCCTCGGGGCACCGTGCTGAAGTAATCCAAAAAAGCCAGTTGTTGTAGACTTCCAGAAAGAAATCGATCCCTCTCAGCGCTCGCCAAAAAGAAAAATGGTGAAGCGCTTCAAAAAGCCCTAAGATGTGAGCCCTTCAAAAGCCCCAGGGCGGAGAGCTTTCCAAAAAGCACCACTTGGAGAGCTCAAAAGTGTCCCGGGGGGGACTGCTCCCAAACAGCCCCGCGCTGCAGAGGTACAAAAAGAAAAAAAGTGGTGAACAGCTCCCAAAAAACCAACCCTGATGTAATCCGCGAGCTCGCCAGGTGATGCACTCCTCCAAGGTGGGTAGTTGATGCACTCCTCAAAGGCTGAGCGGAGAAGGACTCCTCCAAAGCTGTTGCGGTGAAGCACTCCTCCGGGACAGCGTAAGAAGCACTCCTCGAGGACGCGCAGTGAGTAATCCAAACATTCCAGCTGTGGTAGATTCAGGAAAAAACAATCCCACAAGGGCTCCAAAAAAGGAAAATGGGTGAGAGTCTCAAAAAGCCTGAAGGTGGAGAGCTCTTAAAAAGCCACAGGGTGGAGAGCTTCAGAAAGCACCACTGTGGAGAGCTCCAAAAGTGTCCCGGGGTGGACTGCTCCCAAACAGCCCCGCGCTGCAGAGGTACAAAAAGAAAAAAGTGGTGAACAGCTCCCAAAAAAACAACCCTGATGTAATCCGCGAGCTCTGCCAGGTGATGCACTCCTCCAAGGTGGGTAGTTGATGCACTCCTCAAAGGCTGAGCGGAGAAGGACTCCTCCCCAAGGCTGTGCACTGAAGCACTCCTCCAAGCTCGCGCAGTGACGCACTCCTCCTGGGCAGCGTGAGGAAGCGCTCCTCCGAGGACGCGCAGTGAACAATCCAAACATTCCAGCTGTGGTAAGAATTCCAGGGGAAAAAACAATCCTGGAAGGGCTCCAAAAAAAAAAAAAAAAAAAAAAAAGATGAAGTGCTTCAAAAAAAGCCCTAAGGTGGAGAGCTCTCAAAAAGCTCTCAGGTGGAGAGGTACGAAAAGAAAAAGTGGTGAACAGCTCCCAAAAAAACAAACCCTGATGTAAATCCGCGAGCTCTGCCAGGTGATGCACTCCTCCAAGGTGGGTAGTTGATGCACTCCTCAAAGCTGAGCGGAGAAGGACTCCTCCAAAGCTGTCGGTGAAGCACTCCTCCGGGACAGCGTAAGGAAGCACTCCTCCGGGACGCGCAGTGAGTAATCCAAACATTCCAGCTGTGGTAGAATTCCAGGGAAAAAACAATCCCGCAGGCTCCAAAAAGGAAAAGGGAGAGCTCTCAAAAAGCCCGAAGGTGGAGAGCTCTTCAAAAGCCACAGGGTGGAGAAGTTCCAGAAAGCACCAGTGTGGAGAGCTCCAAAAGATTCCCGGGTGCACAAGCTCCCAAAAAACCCATGCTGGAGAGGTACGAAAAACACAGTGCTGAACACCTGCCAAAAAAAAAACCCGGATGTACTCCACGAGGTCTGCCAGGTGATGCACTCCTCCAAGGTGGGTAGTTGATGCACTCCTCAAAGGCTGAGCGGAGGAGGACTCCTCCAAGGCCGTGCGGTGGAGCACACCTCCAAGCTCGCGCAGTGACGCACTCCTCCTGGGCAGCGTGAGGAGCATTCCTCCGAGGACGCGCAGTGAACAATCCAAACATTCCAGCTGTGGTTAGAATTCCAGGGAAAAAAACAATCCTGCAAGGGCTCCAAAAAAAAAAAAAAAAAAAAAAAGACGAAGTGCTTCAAAAAAGCCCTAAGGTGGAGAGCTCTCAAAAGCTCTCAGGTGGAGAGGTACGAAAAAGAAAAAGTGGTGAACAGCTCCCAAAAACCAAGCCCTGATGTATCCGCGAGCTCTGCCAGGTGATGCACTCCTCCAAGGTGGGTAGTTGATGCACTCCTCAAAGGCTGAGCGGAGAAGGACTCCAAGGCTGTGCGCTGAAGCACTCCTCCGGGGCAGCGTAAGGAAGCACTCCTCCGAGGACGCGCAGTGAGTAATCCAAACATTCCAGCGGCGGTAGAATTCCAGGAAAAAAACAATCCCACAAGGGCTCCAAAAAAGGAAAATGGGGAGAGCTCTCAAAAGCCCGAAGGTGGAGAGCTCTTAAAAAGCCACAGGGTGGAGAGCTTCCAGAAAGCACCAGTGTGGAGAGCTCCAAAAGTGTCCCACAGGGGACTGCTCCCAAAAAGCCCCACGCTGCAGAGGTACAAAAAAAAAAAAGTGGTGAACAGCTCCCAAAAAACCAAACCCTGATGTAATCCGCGAGCTCTGCCAGGTGATGCACTCCTCCAAGGTGGGTAGTTGATGCACTCCTCAAAGGCTGAGCGGAGAAGGACTCCTCCAAGGCTGTGCGCTGAAGCACTCCTCCGGGGCAACGTGGTGAAGTACTCCTCGGGGCACCGCGCTGAAGTAATCCAAAAAAGCCAGGTGTTGTAGACTTCCAGAAAGAAATCGATCCTCTCAGCGCTCGCCAAAAAGAAAAATGGTGAAGCGCTTCAAAAAGCCCTAAGATGGTGAGCCCTTCAAAAGCCCCAGGGCGGAGAGCTTCCAAAAAGCACCACTGTGGAGAGCTCCAAAAGTGTCCCGGGGTGGACTGCTCCCAAAGCCCCGCGCTGCAGAGGTACAAAAAGAAAAAAAGTGGTGAACAGCTCCCAAAAAAAAACCCTGATGTAATCCGCGAGCTCTGCCAGGTGATGCACTCCTCCAAGGTGGGTAGTTGATGCACTCCTCAAAGGCTGAGGGGAGAAGGACTCCTCCAAGGCTGTGCGCTGAAGCACTCCTCCAAGCTCGCGCAGTGACGCACTCCTCCTGGGCAGCGTGAGGAAGCGCTCCTCCGAGGACGCGCAGTGAACAATCCAAACATTCCAGCTGTGGTAGAATTCCAGGGAAAAACAATCCTGCAAGGGCTCCAAAAAAAAAAAAAAAAAAAAAAGAGATGAAGTGCTTCAAAAAAAGCCCTAAGGTGGAGAGCTCTCAAAAAGCTCTCAGGTGGAGAGGTACGAAACAGAAAAAGTGGTGAACAGCTCCCAAAAAAACAAACCCTGATGTAATCCGCGAGCTCTGCCAGGTGATGCACTTCCAAGGTGGGTAGTTGATGCACTCCTCAAAGGCTGAGCGGAGAAGGACTCCTCCAAGGCTGTGCGCTGAAGCACTCCTCCGGGGCAGCGTAAGGAAGCACTCCTCCCAGGACGCGCAGTGAGTAATCCAAACATTCCAGCGGCGGTAGAATTCCAGGAAAAAACAATCCCGCAAGGGCTCCAAAAAAGGAAAATGGGGAGAGCTCTCAAAAAAGCCCGAAGGTGGAGAGCTCTTCAAAAGCCACAGGGTAGAGAGCTTCCAGAAAGCACCAGTGTGGAGAGCTCCAAAAGATTCCCGGGGTGCACAGCTCCCAAAAAAACCCATGCTGGAGAGGTACGAAAAACACAGTGCTGAACACCTGCCAAAAAAAAAAACCCGGATGTACTCCACGAGGTCTGCCAGGTGATGAACTCCTCCAAGGTAGGTAGTTGATGCACTCCTCAAAGGCTGAGCAGATAAGGAGTCCTCCAAGGCTCTGCGGTGAAGCACTCCTCCGGGGCAACGTGGTGAAGTACTCCTCGGGGGCACCGCGCTGAAGTAATCCAAAAAAAGCCAGGTGTTGTAGACTTCCAGAAAGAAATCGATCCTCTCAGCGCTCGCCAAAAAGAAAAATGGTGAAGCGCTTCAAAAAGCCCTAAGATGGTGAGCCCTTCAAAAGCCCCAGGGCGGAGAGCTTC
>NW_026114428.1:0-5300 GCF_018139145.2 Gymnogyps californianus | reverse complement strand
TGGCACTGGGGGCTGCCAACTGCCCCCCACCCTGTGCCCTGCAGGGTGGGAGCAGCAGGGTGGGAGCAGCCCCATGCCAGGCACCGTGCCCCCTTTGCCCTCAAATTGCTGCGTGCGTGGCACTGGTGACCACCAAAGGAAAAGCAAAATATGCCCTGGCACCGGGGATGGTGTCACTTTGCAGGGCTTCCCCGTCCCTGGCATGGGCACTGCTTGCCATAGTACCAGACAGGGGCACTGCCCCGTAAGGGGGTGGCCAGGCTGGGGAACGTGGCCAGGCATCGGGCACCCCGCTCCTTCAACCCTTGGCACTGGCAGCGGGACACCAACACCAGCAACAGGACACCTTGCTCGCCTGGTGGGTGCCCGTTCCCCATGGCGCTTACCGGTGGGCTGGGAGCTCTCCGTGGAGGGCATGAAGTCCTCGTCGTAGGACTCGTCATTGGAGTCGTCCCCGTCCACTGAGGACCAGGCTCGCAGCTTGGCCTCGGCGATGGCAAACTGCTCCGCCACGCCTGGCACGGGACAGGCATGGGTCACACGCGCACCAGGAGGTGCCCTCAAAATCCCCCTGCCCCAGTGCCTCTGTGCCCATGGTGCTGTGGCACGGATGGATGGATGGATAGATGGATGGATGGATGGGGACAACCCACCCCACCACCCCTGCCCTCAGCCACGGTGGAGGAGCGTGCCCGCCAGCTGTGCCCCGTGCAGTGCCCACCGGCAGCGAAGCGCGCCTCCTGCTCGCCCTCGCTCAGGTGGCAGTAGGAGCTGAAGGCGCTCTCCAGGGCGGTGGGTGGCTCCACCGGCTTGCACCAGCCCTTCCACTCGATGAGGTGGGCGACGCGGCCCTGCGCCATGGCCGTCGGCTTTGTCACATGCTCCTTCACCACCTGCGAGATGCCTGCGAAATGTGCCCCCGCATCAGCACCCCCTGGGCACCCCGAGTCCCCTCCACAGAGCCAGCATCCCCCGCCTCCAGCCCTTGGGACCTGGCACCCCCATGCCCTCCTCTTGGGTGCTACCAGGGACCTCAGGGACACCTTGAGCCCCCCAAACCCTACAGGGGTGACCCCAATGCCTTCCCCAAGAGGCCCAGCCCCCTCACCCACAGGAGACCCCCTCCTTCCCCAGATGCCCCCCCAGGCACCCCCGCACCCCGGGCCAGTCAAGCAGTTACCGTGCAGCGAGGAGCGGGCCAGGGCGGCAATCTCCTGGATGGTCAGCGCGCGCCGCGACTTGGGCAGCATCTCGACAGTGTCCTCAACATTGACCTGCCAGAGCGGGCAGGGGCGTCACGGCCCCCGGCCACCCTGCCCGCCCCCTGCCCGCTGCCTGCCACTGCTCCCCCTCTGGCAGCCCCATGCCCCGGGAGGGGGCTTGGCCCCGCTTGGTGCCCACCCCGCAGGGCCTGGGGTGTCTGTGCACACAGAGGTGTTACAGGCACACATGCACGTGTGTGCAGAGGGCTGGTCACAGCTGCTACACGCAGGGCGGTGTGTACACCCCCCCCATGCCTGTGTGCACGCTCCCATGCTGTTAGTACACCCATACGCTGCTACTGCATGCACACGCACTGTGCACACTTACACCTGCGCTCTTATATGTACATGCACATACGTGCATGCACAGACATGCTCAGTGCACACATGCCTGCACAAGCCCACTCACGTAACTGTGTGTACACACACACAGACACTCACACACACACACTGACCATAAACACACATGCGCACTCTCTGCACACGCATGCACACTCTCACACACACACACATCACGTGCAGATAGGGCCCTCCTCACCACACGCACACATGAACTCACTGCAGACACACGCGTGCTCGCTGTGCACACTCCGTGTGTTCATGTACTGTGCACACACGTGCACTCACTGTACACACACATGCACCTGCACGTGTGCACACAGACACATACACACACGTGTGCATGCCCTGTGCTAGTTGGTGCCACTGAGCGTCCTCCCCAGCTTGTGCACACACACACACACGCATGCGTGTGCAAGGCCACCGTGGCCGGGCTCCCCAGTGCCCACTCCCTGGCAGCACCCACCATGCCAGAACATCCCGCTGCATGTCCCCGTTGCCCATCCTGGCCACGCCAGGCCCCGAGCCCATGGCCACGGGGGAAGCGATGCAGGATTTGGAGGCGCGCAACAAATTGCATTTCCATGGCAACGAGGCACCGTGGACTGATTTCTCCCAGGATACAGCCCGGATCGTGGCTGACGTCAGAGCAGCCCCGGAGCCGGCTGCGAGCTGGCAGGGCCGGGCAGGCAGCGGAGCGGTGAGCAGCAGAGCCCCACGCGCCCCCGGCCACGGCCAGGCCGGGTGCCCCGCTGTGGGGTACCGGCACACGGGCACCCTGGCCGGGCACGGCTGGGCTCGGCGGTACCTGGAGGAAGTCCTGGCTGTCGAAGGAGGCCTGGCGCGCCAGGCGGGGCAGCGGGCGGGCGGCGCTCAGTGGCGACAGTGCTTTCACCTCCTTCCACTCCACGCACAGCGTCGTGTCCACAGCCACTGCGGGAAGAGCCAGGGCCGGCGTCAGCACCTCCCTCCCCTTGGCAGCCCCCTCAGCCCCCCACCCTGGGTTAGCGGCTTCTCGCCTGGTCTGAGACCAGACACAACTCATTGCAGGGTCGTTCCGGAGCAGCCGGGTGCTGCGGCATGGGTGACTCACACCCGGGCAACTCTTCCACCTGTGTCAGCGGTAACGCACGGCCCCAGGCTGGCATTGGGGACCGGGCGCCTGTCCCGGCTTGGCAGCTGTTTCGGGAGGGGTGGGGGCAGCTGGACCGGGCTGGGGGTGACGGACTGGGCCAGGCGCTGGGTGCGTGGAAGGAGGCGGCGCTGGGCCATGCTGTGGGGGGCTGGCGCTCCTCCATCTCCAAAATCCCCCTCCCTGATTCCCCATCTCTGGGGCAGGAGGAAAAGGAGCAAAAAGGGATGGGGGTGATAAAATCACCTGCACCCGTCCTCCACCCCAATGGCCTGACCTCCTGGCACCGGCACCCCAAACGGATGGGTCCCTGCCCCCTCAGGCACTGATTCCCAAGCACCAGGGCCAAGGAGGGTCCCCTGTCACTGCAGCCCCCAGGCCAGGCCAGGCCAGGCCAGCCCCCAAGGGGCCGGGGCAGGATGTCCCCAAGGAGCCTCATTCCCCCTGCACCAAGGTGGGCCCGGCTGATGTAATCCAGCTGTGAGGTGGGATATGGGGGGCCAAACAGTGCTCCCCCCAACCCGCATCTGGGGGTAGCCTCTGGCTCCTGGAGAAACTGCCGATGGCATCACCCTCGCCCCCGGCTGTAGGCAGGGGCACCCCGTGATGATCCCCCAGCATCAACACCCCTACCCCCATAGCAACAACACCCCCAGCACCGTCCCGGCCCCCACTAGCCCCAGCCCCCAGAACACCCTCAGATCACAGCCACAGCCCCCGTCGCCCCCATCCCTCCTGCAGCACCCCCAGGACATCTGCGACACCCCCACAGCACCCCTGTGGCACCCCACACCCTGCAGCACACCCCTGCCAGCCCCCATAGCCCCTCCAACAGCCCCCCAAACACCTCTATTCCCCTCATAGCACACCCATACCCTCCCAGGCCTCTGATGAGCACCCCAGTCCCACACCCCCTTCCCAGCCCCCTGCACCCCCCACACCACCCACCAGCTCCCCCAAAGTCGCACCCCAGCCCCTCCAATTCCCCCAACCCCTACACATCCTCACCCCCCATATCTCCCCGCACCCCCTGGGCCACCCAGCTGCCCCAGAGCAGCATCTCCAGGATCCAAACCCTCATCCGTCTATAGCCCCCATCCCCCTATATGTACCTGAGTCCTCCAGAGCCCCTCAAGCTCCCTATATCCCTCCCCTCCCCCATCCTTAGGCACCCCAATCCTCTGTGTCCCCGTCTCCACCTCCATACCTCCCCATATCCCCCAGCCCCCGTAGCCTCCCAATCCCCGTAAACCACCCCATACACCGCCACCCCACCCCCTAGACCCCCTCAGCTTCCCCATAGCAGCCCCCCCCGCCCCCCAGCTCCCAACACCCTCATCGCATCACCCCCGTCCCCCGGCCGCCCACAGCAGCCTCCCCGCAGCCCCCGCACTGCCCCCCCCCATCCCCAAGCCCCCTACACCCTCCATACCCTAAGACCCCCCGTGGGCCCCAAACACCCCCGCACCCCCCCGGTCCCACCCGGTGCCGCTCACCCACCGATGGTGGTTTTGGAGCCGATGCAGCCCATGCTCCCGGGGGGGCCCCGGTGCGGGCACTACCGCCGGCTCCGCGCCGCCCGCATCGCCCCCCGGCCGCATGGGCCGCCCCGGGCAGCGCCCGTGCCCCGCCGGAGGCTGCTGCCGGCCGGGCCGGGCCGGGCCGCGGTACCGGAGCCCCGAGCGGTGCCTGCGCCGGGCCGGGGAGCAGCACGTCCAGAGACGTCACTGCTGGGGAGGAAGAGGAGGGAGAGGGGAGGAGGGAGGGGGGAGGGAGATGGGGAGGAAGAGGAGGAGGATGGGGAGACGGAGGGAGGAGGGAGAGGAGGAGGAGGAGGAAGGCTGGGGAAGAGAAGGACGAGGGGGATGAAGGATGAGGGAGAGGAAGGAAGGGGAGGACGGGGAAGAGGGAGGCTGGGAGGAAGAGGAGGAAGGGGAGATGAGGAGAGAGAGGAGAAGGGGGATGAAGGCAGCCGCGGAGGATGAAGGAAGAGGGGGGCTGAAGGAAGAGGAAGAGGGGGATGGAGGAAGAGGAGGGGGGCGCGGGGAGGAGGAGGAGGATAGACGAAGGAAGAGGAGGGGGCTGAAGAGGAGGAGGAGGAGAGGAAGGCCGGGCACCGCGGAGAGCGCCGTGCCAGCACCGCGGACAGCGCCGCCCTGCCCGGCCCCGGTGTCCCCCCCAGGCAGGGGGACGGCCCGGCGCTTGGGGCCCGTGCGAGCCCCGGGGGGGACAAGGGGCAGGGACCCTCCAGCAACACGGCACCCCTTCAGCTCCAGGCCTGCCCACGAGAGGGGGGCTCTGGCCCTGCCTGTCCACCCTACACAGAGGGGCTGGTGGTGCCAGAGCAAACTTACACCGCGTGACAGGGGGCTGGGGGTCCCACCTCGCTGGAGCTGGGTTTGGGGCAGGTGGGCGCAGGTTTTAGGACACCATGTTTGACGGCACGACAGTGACCTCCCCTGCAGCAGATCCAGGCCAGCACTGATGGCAGGCTGAGGGGTTAACTTGCAGCCAAAGATGTCTGTTCATTCTGAAACCTAATGATGGCAATTAATGCTGCAGCACCT
>NW_026114427.1:0-5338 GCF_018139145.2 Gymnogyps californianus | reverse complement strand
AGGGCTACTGCATGACTATCTCCCGTTAATCTGTTCAAGGCTTGTTGTTGCTCAGGGCCCCATTTGAAAATCGTTCCTCTTCAGGTCACTTGATAGAGAAGGCTTACAATCGACTATAATTTGGAATATTGCATTCTCCAAACCTACAACATCTAAGAAAGCTTGCGTTTCCTGTTTACTAGTCGGTGGAGACATAGCTGCTATTTTGTTGATCACATCCATTGGATGTGACGATGTCCATCTTGCCATTATTCCTAAAAACTGAATCTCCTATGGGGTCCCTTCACCTTACTCTGTTTTATGGCAAAACCGGCTTTCGAAGGATTTGGATATTTTCTCCCCCTTTCTCAAAACTTCTTCTGCTGTGTTGCCCATATGATATGTCTCAATGTATTGCAGGTGTTCTGGAGCTCCACCCTGTTCCAGTGCATTTTGGATTAGTCCATGGCAAATGGTGGGGCTGTGTTTCCACCCTGGGCAGTCGATTCCAGGTGTACTGGACGCCTCTCCAGTGAAAGCAAACTGTGGCCGGCACTCTGCTGGCACTCCTCTGCCAAAGGGATTGAGAAAAAATGCATTAGCGATATTCACTTGTGGCATACCACTTGGCTGCCTTTGACTCCAGTTCATATTGAAGTTCTAGCATGTCTGGCACGGCAGCACTCAGCGGTGGTGTGACTTCATCAGGCCACGATAGTCTACTGTTAGTCTCCATTCTCCATTAGACTTTGCACTGGCCAATGGGGCTGTTAAAGGGTGAGCGAGTCCTGCTGATCACTCCTTGGCTCTCCAGTCGACCAATCAGCGTATGGATGGATCAGGGAGTCTCGGTTGGTGCGATATTGCACCGGTGGACCCTTGGTAGCGATTGGCACCTGTTGTTCTTCGACCCTCAGCAACCCACAATAGAAGGGTCCTCCAAGAGGCCAGGCAAGGTGACAACTGTTCAATTCCCTCTGTCTCCAAGGCAGCTATACAAAGGCCCACCGGTTACCCCTTTGGGTCCTTGAAATACCCTCTCCTGAGAATAGTCTATGCCAAGGATGCATGGGGCCCCGGACCAGTCACAATGGGGTGTTTCTGCCACTCATTTCCAGTTAGGCTTATTTTCAGCCTTCCAAACAGTTAGCTGTTGGGATCCCCTGTCAACACCAGAAATACAAATGGGTTCTGCCCTTTATAGCTTGATGGCATTAGAGTACTGTGCACCGGTGTCTACTAGAGCTTTATACTCCTGTGGGTCTAATGTGTCAGGCCATCGGATCCACACAGTCCAAATAAACCCGGTTGTCCCTCTCCTCCGCCTGGCTGAGGCAGGGCCCCTCTAGTCCTGGTCATTAGGATTCTCCACTCACTTTTGTAAAAATGGATTAGAATTCCTTCTTGTAGATCAGGAGTAAGATCAGCCCTTCCACTCTGTCTGGGGAACTGCCCACTGGAGACTGGAGCAGCAATTTTCCTGGAAGATCCCCTTTTGTGATTGGTTTTCCTTGCAATTCATACCCGTGACTCTTGGGTCGAGGTAGATTTTCCATCCCCACTTCCTCATGTCCTGTCTGTGGCCACAGGTAAAACCACAGGTACCCCGTGGTGTGTACCCTTTATTCCTCTCTTCTTCAGCAGAAGAACACTTACTCTTTAATAGCTGAGATATTGGTCTGTACAGGTGGGGAGTAGAACTTATCCTCTTTTTGTCGCTGGAACTCCTGGAACAGTTTTTCGCACTTTCCAACAGTTTTTCCACAGCCGAGATGCAGGCGTTGTAGGGAGGCAAGAGAGACTTTCTTTGTATTGCCAGAGTCGGCCAGCCAATTCATCCACCGTCGGTGCCTCTTCATCTCTCCAGTTTTTTACTGCCAATGAGTTGGCATACGATGATGGTGGTGCTCCGTACAAATTTCCGCCACATAGGTTGTGTGCATTGGACTTCGTCGTGGACTGTGGGTAACTGCCGCATTGTTCAGGTCATAGTAAATCATCTCTAGCGCAGCTCATTCCCTCAGGTTATGGATACCTCTCTCCATGGTGGTCCACTGCCTGTTGACATATACCATCTCCTTGAAGGGATACCTTTCCCTCACGCCTGATAGAAGTCACTCCAGAGGCTGGAGGTTTGTGTCCCTTTTCCAATCGCCTTGTCATGCCCCCTTCCCTAGAAAGGATCCCAGCTGCTTGGCTTTCCCTACCCTCTAATCCAGGCTACTAGCCCTGTTATCCCAGCATCGGAGCAACCACGGTGATAATGTTGCTCGCCTGACGATGGCTGAAGTCTTTTTCACAATCCCGTAGCTCACTCAGGGATAGGGATCAAGTGGTTACCTCTTGTTCTGCCTCTTCCTCCTGTTCTTGTGATGGCCCTGCTTCGTCCTCCTTACTAAACAAGCTGGACTTTGGTGTTCCATTTCTTTTGTGTATAGGGGTGACTGATACTGGCACTGGTTGATTCTCTGGTTCAGCTGCATCACCTGTCGCTTGGGGTTTGAGTACCGCAGTGCTTGTCGCTGGGGTCTCAGTAGCCGCAGTGCCTGTCGCCGGGATTTGAGTAGCCACAGTGGCTGTTGCGGGGTCTGACTAGCCGCAGTGCCTATTGCCAGGGTTTGAGTAGCCACAGTGCCTGTCGCTGGGGTCTGAGTAGCTGCAGTACCTGTCGCAGGATGGAGTAGCCGCAGCGCCTTCACCGGGGTCTGAGTAGCCACAGTACCTGTCGCCGGGGTATTCTTAAATAGTTGTTTAGCCCTAAACAAGACCTGAACCACATTCAGGAACATGCTGGCCTAGCAATAGGAACATGCTGGTTTGAACATCCCAAGGATATTAAAAATTTTCAAAATTCTCAAACGCTGTTGTAATTAGCCTGGCGGAGAAGGGAAGATGGGGGAAGATGTCTCCTCCATAGGTTGGCTCCCTGAGGAGAAAAGGTAAAAAGTGTAAGTATTAATAGTCTCCAGGAGATGGCACCCGAAGTACGGAGATGATGGCAATGCTGACTACAAATACCAGATTAGTCTCACGATCAGTGTTACACAGTAGAGCCGAACGATACCCTTGATCCAGCCTCCAGAGCTGATAACCAGCACAACAGGGCAAGTAAGGTGTTACATCCCACAGCTCTAATAACAACTATGGGAGCAAAATCAAGCAACATTGTGACCAGTGACTATTAAACCAATACAATGAATGCTTATAACAAATTCGTTTTAACACGCTCTGGTCAGATCTGTTGTTATCTCAACCCTTCGTGCCCCACGTTGGGCACCAAAAAAGGACTGTCATGGTTTACCCCAGCTGGTAACTAAGCACCACGCAGCTGCTCACTCACTCCTCCCCTCCCAGTGGGATGGGGAGGAGAATTGGAAAAAAAAGAAAAGTAAAACTCGTGGTTTGAGATAAGAACAGTTAATAACTGAAATAAAATAAAATATTAATATAATAATAATGAAAAGGAAGATAACAAAAAAGAGAGAGAAGTAAAACCCAAGAAAAGACAAGTGATGCACAATGCAATTGCTCACCACCCGCTGACCGATGCCAGAGCAGCGATCCACCCCTCCCGGCCAACTCCCTCCCTGTTATATACTGGGCATGAAGTTCTATGGTATGGAATATCCCTTTGGCTAGTTCAGGTCAGCTGCCCCTGCTATGCTCCCTCCAGCTTCTGCACACTGCTTGTGGCAGAACATGGGAAACTGAAAAATCCTTGGCTTAGGATTAAGCTCTACTTAGCAACAACTAAACCATCAGAGTGTTATCAACATCATTCTCACACTAAATCCAAAACACAGCGTACCAGCTACTAAGAAAAATTAACTATATCCCAGCCGAAACTAGGACACCCCCAAAGTAAGGGATAGAGGAGTGCAATTTAACCTTTGAACACTGGATGTACAGAATAATGTTGTAGATGGGGACGAAGAAAGGGAGGTCCTGTATGCTAATGTATCTATAGTTAACCCATTATTTTCTCAGTCTCTTTGCGAAATATTGAAATGGCCACAACCAGCTCTTTGAGTAATTTTATAAACTTTCTAATCACATCCTGTGGACATATTGTTTGCTCTTTTGCTCCACCAAATAGGAATAACTTGTCTTGCTTAGAGTCTGGCATAGCCTAAATATTAAGATTTTCTTTAAGTTGCTGAGAGTTAGACTTGTCTTCTGATTTTCTTGGGTTTTTTGGGAATCTATGTAAGCTCACTCTTTTCCACTCACTGTGTTTTTCTTTCCTAGATGACAAGGTCTTACACATCATCAAAGAACTAATAAAAACAGGAATGGTGACTGAAACTGGAAATCAGTAACAAACTAGAGCTTCAGTAATGGCAGAGGAATATGACTCCAACATTAACTGAAAGTATTTAAATGCTTAATGAGGTTGATACCCGCCATGACATGGAAGACTGCATGATTTTGCATAGAACCTTTCTATATAATTTTTAAAGATGAACATTGAATATGTTTAGCCTTTACAATACATTCTCTGCCACTTGTCTGACTGTACGAATGATGAAGCAGTTCTTTTCAATATAAAAATGGCTGTGGCTAATTCCCCTTTTTGTTGTTTGTTTAATGTACTAATCATACCCATCACTGGTGGTGCAGACTGTACTAATGATTAAGGATTGGGTCCCAAATCTCAGTTGGGCAGAATTCCATTAGATATATGCAAGCAGAAGACAAACATTTCTTATGTGGGTTTCCTAGTGCTAATTTTTTTTTTTGAGCTATGAATTTGCAGTATTAAAGCAATACATCTTACAGATGTCTTCATTTTTCTGTATGGTTATGGTTTTACATTAAGAAGATGTTTTATAAGAAGATAGTATGGACTACCATGATCAGGTGCTCAGCCATCCTTGCCTTTTTTTCACATTTGTTCCTTCCCCATTCACCCTGATTCTTGTCTCTCCCTGCCTTTGGCCCTTCCCCTAGGGCTACTGTAATAAGTTTGCTGTCCAAAAACCCCCCCAAATCCTATAATGTTTTGCACAGTCCTGCAAGCCCCTCAAATATTGCATAATACTTCATGATCATGTTTTTCCCCCCTTATCAGTTGAAGTTCAGCTTGCCCCTCTTCAAGGCTATACCTGAGCAGGTCCTTTAATGGCTCATCAGTGGCTGAAGACTCATTATTCTCATTAGTCATTATTTAATGAATTATAATATTCACTATTCTCTCTTATCACTTGCTCCTTAATGTTTGTTGTGTCTGTGTGTTTAACTTACCACTTCCTTTGTTGTTTTCTTATTTCTTTTATAATGAATAGTCCTTAACCAGATAACTTGATGAACCAGATGCTCTTACATTCCACAACCCACACATTTACAACAGTGAAGTTGA
>NW_026114426.1:0-5364 GCF_018139145.2 Gymnogyps californianus | reverse complement strand
CTGCCACCAGCGCCAAAAATCACAAGGAGCCCGTTGGAAAAGCCGGGGGGGGGGTCACTCCGTGAAGTCCGCAGCTGAGGATAATTCCCTTCATGGGAATATTGGGAGGTGGCTCTTCATCATGGGAGTAAATCCTTCCCAGTGGAGAGCAGAGACATTGTGCACTGTTGCATCTGCACTGTTCAGTGGGAGATACTTGCTGTCTCCTAAGCAGCGATGTTTCAGCCCTGGGTAATGTAAGCCTTATTTTCCATCTTGCAATGAGCACCTCTGAACAGAGATGGCCGGAGTTTGGGGCAAAGGAAGGACTGGGCAACTTCCTCATGGTCTCCACCAGTGACATTTTGCTGTCGTTCCCTATGCTGGAGGAGGCCTTAAACTGAGATCCCCCATTAAGTCTTTCTCCAACACCTTCCTCCTTAAAAGTGGTGTATTATGCTAGTGCTCATGCCTTAATAATAATACTCATGAATAATAATCAAGCGAGGCTGTTGAGCAAGGTTGTGCTTGTCTTCTCTAGGCGCATGTGGCCTTTTTTGGGGGTTTTTCGAACAGGACAGCAAGTCCCTACAGTGGGGCTGTGGATGTAACAAGCACGGATCATTAGCAGCACCAGTCATGATACTTTTCCTACTTCCTGCAGAAACTGATGAAATGTGTTACGAAAATTCAAGCCTCATAGCACATTTGGAACAGCTTCCCACTCTCTCTGTAATGTCAGCAAGCAGGGAGGCGCGTGTTCCCCACACCCACCACCCAACACCCCCCCGGGGGACCTCATCACGTCCAACACGTCTGGAGCACAGAAGCACCCAGACTGGGTTTTGGCCCAGGTGTAGGAAGGTGTGCGGGCTGCTCTGGGTGATGTTTGTCAGAGGACAGCAGCAGCAGCCGGACAGGAGCAATTTGCAGCTTCCCAGAAACTCTGCCTGGTATTCTGCTACTCCAGTCCTCTGTAGGGGCAGGGTGAAAGGGCTGGAAATGGTTCCTGACAGGGAGCTCCTCTGGCGCAGCCTGGAGCGGGGAGAGGGCACTAAGCCCTCAGCACCGGGGCAGAGGACAGCCCATGCTCTGCTGTGGGTATTTTCTGCCTCCCAGGGCTCATGGGAGCCTGCTTGATTAGGACATCAGCAACACAGCCTTCTGGCCTGACTTGTGTCAGGAGCATCTCCAGATGCTTGCCCCTCTTTCCCTGGGTTCTCCATGGGCACCGCAGCATCAGGCCAGACACAAAGCCATGGGGTGGCTCTGAGTTGAGTTCAGTCTCCTGCCTTGACTGTAGGGTCAGCATCCCCTTGAGGTGACTACAGCCCAGGTCTCACCTCCAGGCTAGCCAGGCGTCCTTGGCTTGGCCAGCAATGTCATTCTTCTGTGTGGCCAGCAAGCCTGGGACCTCTGCCAAGAGGTCAGCTCCTCCTGAGGAGTGGGAGAAGGGATGGAGATGTGAGAGCCACCCACCTCCTGCTTCCCACTGTCCCCGGCTGGGGACACGGTGAGTAGGGCCTTCCTGCCTATGCCTTGTGCCCATAGCTGAAATATGGAGACATAGCATGCTCTGCCTCTGCAAACAGCCGCCTGCTGGAAACCCAGTCACCGGGTTGGCAAGGCGGATGGGAGTAGGTGGGAAGGGGCTGTGCAGCAGGCCAGATCCTGACAGCGAGGGAGGAGGAACTCCAGCCTCCTTCGTGAGTCTCAGACAGGCACAATTAGGGCTCATTCGGGGAAACTGGGTGTTGCTCCTACCAGTGTCTCCTCGGGACCAGAGATGCAGTGGTGCCAGCGCTGCCTGCCATGAGCCAGCCCCGGAGTGGCAGATGGAGGTTAACGAACGAGCTGGTGGGTGAGGATGGGCAGGTGGGTGCAGGGGCTCTGGAGATGCTGACGTGGGTGTCTGGTCCCAGCTGCAGCGGGTGGCTGCAGGTTGATGTGGATGAGCCAGCCAGGAGGTGAAGTGCAGGGACTGCGTGGGTGCTGCCTGCCCAGCTCTGCCTTTCCCTCTTGCGTTGGCACCAGGAAGGTCCCTCACCAGCTGCCTAGACCTTGTCAGGAGTTTGTGTGTCAGAGAGAGACCTCTGCCCTTCAGTTTGTCAAAATTGTCTTGTTAGTATCAAGTTAGGGAACAGATAGTTGAGTGCATGAGCAGAGACTGCTTCAGTCCTGTTGCTGAAGGAAATGAGGCTATAAAAAACATCAGAGGGTGGAGGAAAGGGATCCCTCCAAGGCATCCATGGGGTTCTCACTGGGAAATAAAGACCCAAACTAGACACCACTGCTGAGCAGCAGACGGAGGAGTGCCACCACAGCCATCCTTTGTCGTATCACTACTTGAGCAGGGTCCCGTGTGTGCCAGGGAGGGCGAAGGGGGTGAGTTTCAGGTGCTTTTTCAGCCCTGCAGGAAGCACTGGACTTGGGCTGGGAGCTGGGCAGCTTTCAGTGCACGCCAGCCCTCGGCTCCCTCTGCAGAGCACTGGGCTCCTGTGGCTCCCATCTCCCCTTGCCAAAAGGGCTCCATATTGTCCCAGCTCCCAGCCCGCTCTGGCTGGCTGGCAGCTTGCAGGAAGCAGAGAAATAAGGTGTTTGCAGAGGCTGAAGCTGCTGACCGTCTGAGCAGGCTGAGCCGCTGCAAACACCCATTGTACCATGAGACCGGGGACTGGACACCCCGTGCTGTTTTTCTGACTGAATCCTCACTGCCTTGTCCCATTTGTTTGTTATTTTAGGCTTGCCCAGGTAGCTGTGCTTCTCATATTTGTTATTGCAGAGGTAATGAGCTGTGCCCCTCTTGCGTTATTGCAGGGTTGCCTGTGCCGGTGTGAATCCTCCCCTTCCCTTAATTACTGTAGGGCAGCCCAGGGAGATGCCCTGGCTCTGCCATGTCCAGCCCTGGCAGTCAGCGCCAGATGGAATTCCTGGGACAGGTCACAGAGTGTTTCATTGCCGTGGGAGGGCTTAGTCTCTGCAGATGTCTCCGGTCTCCTTTTGGACCTCGGATTGCCGCAATACCTTTGTGGCAAAGGATGCTTTTCTACTGCACCTTGTACAGTGTCATTTCCTGGGGACAAGATCATTCCCAATTTAATCAATTTCTCCCTATCCCTTTTCTGTCATCCTCTTATAATAGAGGAGCCCCAACCTGTGGGGGCCTTTGAGTCCTGCAGCAAGAAAAAAACCCAAACATATAAGCATCATGGGGCAAAATGGCAAGAGAATCCCATCCTGGGATACGTGCTAGTCCTGGGGATGGTGCATGGGGTTATTTACATTGCTATGGGCAGTTAGGAAAGTGCTGAGTCTGGGATGCTGACCCAGCTCTGTTCTTGTGGAAAGAGGAAAAAAAAAAAAGCTGCTCTAATAAATGAGTGGCTGTGGAAAACGTTCCAGTTTTGCTGGGAGAGGGCAGGTCCGCCTTGGCAAGGAGGAAGAGGAGACCAATAGCCATGGCAGGCTTGGGGGCCCAGCGACCAGCCTGTCCCCTCGGCCACCTCCAAGGCCACCTGGCTGGGGGTGTGACAGGCCGGTGCTGCATCTGCCGCTGAGCAGCGCATCTGTCCCCCTCGCCAGGCATCCCCCGGGCACCCTGGGCAGCCTGGTGGGGCAGAGCCGTCCTCCTCCCCCCTGGGGTGCATCTGGGCTCCAGGGAGCCGGTCTGCAGGGAGACTCCTGTTTGCATTGTTGAGGGGCGGTTTATCCACTTTTATTTTCATCCTGAGCCTTTTTCTTTTGTCCCAACAGTGATGTTGCAAGGAGGGGCAAAATTAGTGCCCTGCTATCTTCACCATAGGGTTGCAGGAGGGGTAAGCCGGGTTCACTGGCATTGAAGTCGCGGGAGACACTGTGCAGGGAGGGATTTCAGCTGCTCTCATGCTTTTCCTCCTGCCACGGTGGGTTCCCCCGTGCCTGCCCCTGGCCCCAGCACAAACCTGGCATCAGTGCAGGGCTGCTGGGAACCAGGGTCTGGGACCGGGAGCCTCAGGAGCCTTAAACTCTATTCAAATTTAGTCCAGAAATAACCCTTTTTCACTCCAGTGGCTGTACTAAATGTCACAAGTCATCTAAGTTTAGACTGTCATCAGCTCTCTCCTATATATAACCGCACAGGGCTCCTGACTGCATCCTGCCGGCACAGGTCACGCTGGGGCGATCCAGAGGGTGTATAGAAAGGCAACTGCCATGGGCAGAGCCTAAATGTGCTCCTCCCTTGCCATCGGTACTATCGGTGGCAGCTACAGTCAGGCAGCACTGCTCGGCAGTGTGTTATCTTGGGCTTTGCTGGCTGCTCGGTGGGTGCCAGTGGACCAGTTCGCTCCCGTGAGCATGGGGCTGCAGACTGAGGACCCTGGAGATCCCAGCACTTGTCCCTGGCAGCGTCTTTGGCATCGCTGCCAAAGTGTCTGCCCAACTCCTGGTAGCTTTGCTGTGGGATTGACCTTGACTTTGGAGTTGTCTCATCTTCGAGCATCCCTGGCTTTTGCTCTTGCATCTGCAAGGCGGGGTGGGGTGTGAATTTGTCACTTGATCCTCTCACTGTGGCTAAAGAGGGGCTTCTCTGCCACACTTTTTGTGTCATCTGGTCCTTTCTGGGTTTGGAATAACCCTCCACCAGTCTTTCTCCACTGACACACTGCAAACAATGGTGGCCTTGTATGTAGGAGCCCATCCTGACCCCAGCTCTTCCATGCCCTCAGATACCTTCCTGTCCTGAGCTCGGGGGTCCCATGAAAGCCATACCAAGTCCCACACAGTAGGATAAAGCCAGGGCTGTAGGCAGCAGCTGGGAAAGGGATTTCTTTGGTCATTTGTTCCCATCCTGCCTGGTGCAAAGATGTCCTCTGGGGTCAGGCAGGAGACTCTCTGTGCAAAAGCAAGCCCCAGTCAGCTCATGGAGACCTGACAGCTTGGTACTCCTTCCCTTCCAGAACGGGAGTCCCGAGAGCATGAGGAGCCGACCACGTCAGAGATGACAGAGGAGACCTACCCACCCAAGGCCTACCGACCCAAGCATGGGCGCCTCTCCGAGCTCAAGGCTGAGGCCCTGAAGAAGGACCGCCGGAAGAAGCTGACCCTAGCCAAGTTTGTGGGCATGGCGGAGAACACAGCACACCCCGCGTTGTCATCCCTGAGCTCCGGCAAGAGTTTGAGCTGGTGGGTGCCTTCGCCTTCCCTCTGTTGGGCTCCCATGGGCAGGGGGCTGTGGGAGGGCTTTGCCCCCTGGGGAGCAGGTGCTGGTGGGGTGGGACAGGGGACTGGGGGCATTTGCAGCTGGAGGCTTGCTGCAGGGTGCTCCCCTTCTCACACTCCATCTTCTCCCTGCTCGTAGGGCCCCTGCCGCAGGCACATGGAGGCATCCCTGCAGGAGCTCAAGAG
>NW_026114425.1:0-5437 GCF_018139145.2 Gymnogyps californianus | reverse complement strand
TCCCTCCGGTCACAGGCGATGAGGATGAGAGGGGAGCTTATCTCCCGGCTGCGGCGCTGCCAGCCGCTCCTCCTACACACGCCCTGCCGCACGCTGCCGTGGGACCGTGCCAAGCCAGCCAGGAGCTGCAGCCTCCTGCCCTGCCAGGCACCCCATGGCCTCCGCAGGGCAGGTGCTGGGTCAGTGGTGGGGAGGCTGGTGGCTCCTGGGCATGGGTATAGCCGGGCTGCGTCCGCGAGGAGCGCCTTCGTGGGAGCAGGCACGTGGGTTCAGCCAAGGGCTGGAGACCAGGGTGATGGGCTGGCTCTGGGCGAGACATCCCAGCCTGGCTGAAGCTGCCCTGGCTCTCTGGCTGCTTCTGCCAGCCGCCTGACATGAATCACCCTGGGTGAGTGAGTCACCTCCTGGACCTCAAAGCCCTGGTCACCTTGGCGGCAGGGCTTGGCAGCAGCATCCGCCGCTCTTCCTTACCCACCCCTCGGCACAGCAGCAGGGCTGTCGCTGCTCGGCTTTCTGCAAGGGAAGAGCAGCGTGGGGGACATCCAAGGGCTTGGGGAGGGACAGACAGCACCAGGGACTCAGCAGGGTCCCCAAGAGTGACTCCAGTGCTCTGCATGTCCTTTCCCAAGCCAGACACCGGCTGACCCCTGTCTGAGCACCAAACGCTCCAGGCAGGCTTGGACCACAGGCACATGGCAAGAAGCCTGCCGCTGGCATCTGGCCAGGATCAATTTAATCCGTCCAACCCAAGGAAATCCAGCTCAGCTAGTTCTGGAAAGTACCAGCTCCTGGAGCAGCAGGCAGGCAGGCAGGCAGGCAGGCTGTGCTCGTGACCCTGTCCTGCGGCCCTGGCCAGCCTCCAACTGCCCCGGCACAGCATGGCTGGTCGCTCGCCAAAGTTGAGGTGAGGCCAGGGCTGCTCTGGCTGCATCCAGCTCGCCACTGGCTCTGTGCCGGCAGGCTGCTGCCCAGAGCGTCCCCAGCTGAGCCAACCAACATCCCTGTGCCCAGAGGAGAGCACACATGCTGCTGCTTGCACCGCTGCATACGAGCCCAGGGGCTCCTGCCAGACAAAGCCCAGCCTTGTGCAGGCAGCGCTGGGCAGTGGTGCCCTGGCCAGGGGAGGACCAGGACCCATCACTGGGCGCTGCCCGGACCTAAGCAGGAGGCAGTCCTGGTGCCAAGGGCTGGCAGCTGCCACCATTGTGCCCGAGAGCCCGGGCTGGCATGGGTGACGTGTCACTAGCCCAGCCTGGCATCAGCCATGAGCTGAGCCCCCAAAGCAGGCAGGGGTGGATGCCGGGACCCCGTACCTCCCCAGGATCTCCCAACCAAGCCTGCTTGGGAGCAAAGCGCTGTGCAGTCAGCAGCTGAGCTGGGATTGATTTATTGATCCGGCATCCATAGGGGCGGGAGCTGGGAGGGGCTCGGGCTTTGATCAGCCTCCCGCAGATGAGGCAGACATCAAAGGCTGGTGCGTGGGCAGCAGTGGCCTCTCTCCGGGACAGCGGGGAAATCTGGGTGCTGTTCTGCTGGGCATGGCCTAGACTGGGGGCCTGGCTGCCCACGGGGAGCTGAGGCTGGGCTTGGGCAGCCAGAACTGGCACCTCCACCCTTTCTGGTGGTGCTGGGGAGGGGAAAGGGCTGGCAGGGGCCGGGACATCCCTGGATGAAGCTCATCTCCAGGGAGGCAGGAGGTGCCACAAGGGTGGGCAGCCCAGGCCGTCTCCCTCTCTATGCTGCCGGCACTGGGGCATCCGCCATCCCCAGGAGAAGCAGCAGACTGGGCTGCAGCTGCACCCCAGGGGATAACGGGCAGCAGTGTGGGGCAGCATGGGCCCCACAGCTGTGCCCAGCTCTGGCCCGAAGGTGGAGGAGCAGGAGAGGTGAAAGGAGCAGGGCAGATGTTAGTGCAGCTGCTAAGCAGGGGTGACAGGTGGGATAAATGAGCCTGGGCTCTCCAGGGGCCAGTAAATTAGAATCAATAGGAAGCAGGAATAATTTATTTGTTTGATATCACCTGTTAATTAACTGGGCCGACGTGTGTGATGGGGAGCGGCAGGAACCCCTCCACCTGCTCAGCTGGTGCCTCTCCATGGGGGCTGGGAATGGTGTGAGGGAGTCCGATCCCCACCAGCGCTGCATCCGTCCCCTCTCTCAGCAGTGGGGCAGGACAGGGACAGGAGGGGACGGCGTGCGAGAGCTCCCTGCAACGGCCTGACAGCCTGCGGCAGGGGACGAGGCGGGGAAGGGGCGTGCGTGGGGACGCTGCACGGCCAGAGGGCCAGCAGTGCGCACACTCCCCCGGCTCAGCATCCCCTCCCTGCCCTGGGAGGCTGTGGGGAGCAGGGGCTTGGGGCTGTGGGCACCGCCAGACCTCGGCTCCTGCAGCTCCCCGGCTGCTGCCGCACTGGTGTGGGCCATGTGCCCACTCTGCCAGCCGAGCGTGCCTCTGACCAGGGCCACCCCTGCGGGCTGCCTCCACCTCCTCCTGCATCTGCTCTGTCCCCAAGGTGACTGGCTGGGCGCTCGCGCACGTGTTGCCCACGCTCCCGGCACGCGTCCTTGGCCCTGCTTCGCCCGCGTCCTGCTGGGCTCGCACGCGTCCTTGGCAGCTCCGGTGGGAACGGCTGCGAGCGCAGCTGGCTGGAGATGTGTTCTGAGGCAGCGGCACCCTCGTCAGGGTGTGGGCGCAGAGCCGTCCCCAGGCCCCCACCGGTGGGGTGCTAGGCTGCTCCCACTCCACAGCCCCGCCTCGGCCCCCCGGCCCCAGGCAGCACCATCACCTCCCTCTGTTTTTTTTTTAAAGAATAACATTTCTGCTAAATACTTTAATCAGATTAGTAGCAGTGTGTCTGCAGTGCTGTTAAATCAATGCTCCCCAACACATCTCGGCGGCTAGAAATCAATTACTGTTTAAGCCGTGCCTTGGTCCCTGGCCTGCGATCAATATGGGAGATGTATTACTCTCCCGGAGTCTTTCCCACTAAAAACCTTTCATTTGTATAACAGGAGCTCAGGCAAAGTGCCGGTGCCCTCCCCTCCTGCCTGCTCCCCAGGGACCAGGCAGCCCCATCCCAGCCCCGTGCCGGGCTGCTGCTGGGAATTAGCTGGCTCGGGGACTGTGTACCACCAGGTTAGGACAGTCCCTGCTCCATGGGGAGATGTGCAAGACTGGGCGAGCACAAAGGGGTCCCCCGCACATTGGGGTGGCAGGTTAGAGACCCACGGGCAGGGGTGCCTGGAGCCCCTGGGGCTGCCTGGCCCCTGCTCCAGTGTGGCTGGATCCCCTGCCTGCCCCAATGCCCGCTGCCCTGGCTTCTGCCCATCACTGCATCCCCGACCAGGGCACTGCCAGACCCAGGCACCCCACAAGGAGGGTACCACCACTCCCCCTCGTGCCCCTGCCCCAGAGCTTTGCCCCTCTGCAGCCCCCACTCCCCACAGGGCTTTTTCCCCCCTCCTCCATCCTTGTCCCATAATTTGAAGAGTGAGCTCCATTGTTCACGATAAGGATCTTTAATTAGCTGTGAATATTAATGACTTACTCTGTAATTAATCATGCTTTGCATGCTGGGGAGGGGGTAGCTCCCACCACCACCATGGCTAAGTAAGGGTGGGGAGACCCGCTCCAGCGGCGGGGGCAGCCCCGGGGTGTCACCCCATCCCGGGTGAGATGCGGGGCCGGGGGGAGGTTGCATGGGGTGCTGAGCTGAGATCTTGCATGTGGGGCAGGCGCTGCCAGCCTGTCCTGCTGCTTTGGGGTTAGCACCCCCACCCAGCCCATGTGACGATGGGGAGAAACTGGCCCTCCATAAACACACTAGCAGCTTCCCAGCCGGGGGTCCAGCCTCCCACCCCCAGGCCAGGGCTGAAGGGTGCTATGAGGCACAGTGGGGTGCTGCTCTCACCCTGCTCCCTGCCCTGGTCCTGCTTCAAGAGCTGGGGGCAGCCTGGGCTGTGCTGGGATCATATCCCCCACCCAGCTCCTGGGGGTGCCCGGTGAGGGATGAAAAGTGTCTTTCAAGGCATCACGTCCTCTTCTGTCCCATGCAGTGGGCTCCAGCAGGCTCCAGGCTGGGTGCTGCCTGGGGGCTGCCGGACCAAAGCACCCGCCTGCGCAGGGCAGGTCTGCATTTGCCGAATCCCAGTCTCGCCCCTGCACAGTTGCGGGTGCCCTGCCTGAAGCAGGCAGGCATCATCCTGCCCGCAGCTCCCTGCATTCTCTGCCCGCCTGCCTGCACATCGCCTCTCGGCTCCTCCTGGCAGGGAATTTGCATAGTCTCAAATCCTGCCTGGTCGCCCCAAATGTGGCTCTCACCTTCCCTGCACCGAGGGAAAACTGAGGCACTGGGGCTGGCAGTGCAGGGAGAGCCCCACACTGGTGTCACATGCCTGTCCCCATCCTGGCACGACGGCGACGTCCCAGGTGCCGGGTAGGAGTGCCAGGGCTGGGTGCCCCAGCTGCCCCGGCAGTGGGTGGCGAGCGGAGGCGCCCGCTGCCCGCCGGAGTCCCCCGCCTGCCCGCGCCAAGCACTCCCACGAGGGCAGAGTTTGCTTAAACAGAGACAGATTTAACTATTTCCATTACAGCGAAATGATGAGGCCCATAAACTTTATGGCTCCGTGCGCGCGAGAGCAGCTCTAATGGCCTTCGCCATCTGGAGGAGACGGCTCCATGGGGGACCTGCCGCCCGCCCGCCTGCCCGCCCGCCGCCAGGACCCACGCGCCGAGCCAGCACCTTCCCAGCACTAGCACCAGTGCGGGGCTGCCAGCACCTGTGGGTGATACGATGCCGACGGCTCTCCGTGTGGGGCCGGCTGTGTTTGACCCTGGTATGATGCTGCTGTGGAGCAGATGAGCTGGACGTGGAGGTGGCCCAGCTAACACTAGCGCTTGTGGGGGTCCGCAGCCCTGCCTGCACTCACACTGCAGCAGGGTGATGGGAGGGCACCCCTGGGTGCCTCTTCCTCCCGTCCTCTGCCCCACTGCTCGGCAGGGGCGGGCTGGGGGTAGGTACTCGCTTTGGTCCTACCCGCGCCTCCAAATGCTGTGGCCTCCAGCACGCTCCCCACCGCTTGTCTGCTGGTGCTGTGCTGCAGGATCTGTCCCTGGCAGGAGCAGGCAGGCTGCCCGGCGAGGCCGTGCTCTGCACGCCCGACCGCCCCTGAATAGCCCCTGCCTGATGCCTGCTGGCTTCTGATTGTGGCGGGGATGCGGGGGGGCTGTGGGGCGCCGGCACCAATTAGCCCCTACAAAGGGCTGTTGGCGCTATTGCTGCGAGCCATGCAGGGATGCTGCTGGGCTGGCGGTCCAGGCAGGGTGCTGCGGGCACAGCCTTCTCCTCTGGAGGGGTGGAGGGACAGACTCGTGCAGGTGAGGACACACAAACAATCGCCTCCGTGCTGCTAACCCCTGATTTTTGTGGCTCCCGTG
>NW_026114424.1:0-5556 GCF_018139145.2 Gymnogyps californianus | reverse complement strand
CCCTTGCTTCTTCAGTTTTCTTTCTACCTCTCCGTTGTAGTTCACGGTCCCTATTTTTAATTTCTCCTTATTTCTTTCATCACCGCTGCTTTTAAAATGTTCCGTCTACTTTTATCCCGTTCGCAGTCTTTTATTTGCCTACCTTTAGTTTTTGACGTATATTTTCTTCCTTAGTGCCCTCGCTTTTTAGGTATTTTTTATTCTTTTTGTTCGTGTCCCTATTTTATTTTTGCCCTTTACTTTCTAAATCGCCGTCGCTTTTTCGACATTCTTTTCTTTGCCCGCTTTTCCCCTTCACTGGCTTTTAAATTAATGTCTTCTCTGGCTTCTTTGCCATCGCTTTTTAGACTTTCTTTCTACATCTCCATTTTCCTTCGCTGTCCCTACGTTTTAATTTTTCCCTTTTTTCCCTAATCCCCTCACTTTTAACGTTTTCTTTCTATGCCTACTTTTTCCCTTTGCTGTTTTTTTAGAATTATTCCTGGTGCTTCCTTCGTGCCCTCGCTTTCAAAATTTTCTTTCTGCATCTCCGTTATAGTTGGCTGTCCCTACGTGTTTATTTTTTCCCTTTTTTCTAATGCTATTGCTTTTAATCTTCTCTCCATGCCGACTTTTATTCCCTTTGCTGGTTTTTTAGAACTATTCCTTGTGTTTCCTTAGTGCCCTTGCTTCTTGAGTTTTCTTTCTACCTCTCCGTTGTAGTTCACGGTCCCTATTTTGTAATTTCTCTCCTTATTTCCTTCATCACCGCTGCTTTTAAAATGTTCCGTCTACTTTTATCCCGTTCGCAGTCTTTTTTTGCCTACCTTTAGTTTTGACGTATTTTTTGTCTTTCCTTAGTGCCCTCGCTTTTTAGGTATTTTTTCCTACGGCTCCATTTTAGTTCGCTGTCCCTATTTTTATTTTTGCCCTTTACTTTCTAAATCGCCGTCGCTTTTTCGACATTCTCTTTGCCCGCTTTTTCCCCTTCACTGGCTTTTAAAAATTATGTCTTCTCTGGCTTTTTGCTTTTTAGACTTTCTTTCTACGTCTCCATTTCCTTCGCTGTCCCTACGTTTTAATTTTTCCCTTTCTTTGATCCCCCTCACATTAAAGTTTTTTTTCTATGCCTACTTTTATCCCCTTTGCTGTTTTGTTTAGAATTATTCCTTGTGTTTTAGTGCCCTTGCTTCTTCAGTTTTCTTTCTACCTCTCCGTTGTAGTTCACGGTCCCTATTTTGTCATTTTCTCCTTATTTCCTTCATCACCGCTGCTTTGTTCCGTCTACTTTTATCCCGTTCGCAGTCTTTTATTTGCCTACCTTTAGTTTTGACGTATTTTTTGTCTTTCCTTAGTGCCCTCGCTTTTTAGGTATTTTTTTCTATGGCTCCGTTTTAGTTCGCTGTCCCTATTTTTTATTTTTGCCCTTTACTTTCTAAATCGCCGTCGCTTTTTTGACATTCTTTCTTTGCCCACTTTTTTCCCTTCACTGGCTTTAAAAATTATGTCTTCTCTGGCTTCTTTGCCATCACTTTTTAGACTTTCTTTCTACATCTCCATTTTCCCTCGCTGTCCCTACGTTTTAATTTTTCCCTTTCTTTCCCTGATCCCCCTCAGATTTAAAGTTTTCTTTCTATGCCTACTTTTCCCCTTTGCTGGATTTTTAGAATTATTCCTTGTGTTTCCATGGTGCCCACGCTTTTTAAATTTTCTTTCTGCATCTCCGTTATAGTTGGCTGTCCCTACGTTTTAATTTTTTTTTTCCCTGATCCCCCCATTAAAGTTTTCTTTCTATGCCTACTTTTTATCCCTTTGCTGTTTTGTTTAGAATTATTCCTGGTGCTCCCTTAGTGCCCTCGCTTTTTAAATTTTCTTTCTGCATCTCCGTTATAGTTGGCTGTCCCTACGTTTTAATTTTTTCCTTTTTTTCCCTAATCCCCCTCACATTTAACATTTTCTTTCTATGCCTACTTTTATTCCCTTTGCTGGTTTTTTTAGAATTATTCCTTGTGTTTCCTTAGTGCCCTCACCTTTAAGATTTTCTTTCTGCATCTCCGTTATAGTTGGCGGTCCCTACGTTTTAATTTTTTTTTTCCCTAATCCCCCTCAGATTTAAAGTTTTCTTTCTATGCCTACTTTATCCTCTTTGCTGGGTTTTTTAGAATTATTCCTTGTGTTTTTAGTGCCGTCACTTTCAAAATTTTCTTTCTGCATCTCTGTTATAGTTGGCTGTCCCTACGTTTTCGTTTTTCCCTTTCTTTCCCTGATCCCCCTCACTTTTTACGTTTTCCTTCTATGCCTACTTTTATCCCCTTTGCTGGGTTTTTTAGAACTATTCCTTGTGCTTCCTTAGTGCCCTCGCTTTTTAAATTTTCTTTCTGCATCTCCGTTTTCGTTCGCTGTCCCTACGTTTTAATTTTTTTTCTTTCCCTGATCCCCACATTTAAAGTTTTCTTTCTATGCCTACTTTTATCCCATTTGCTGGGTTATTTAGAATTATTCCTGGTGCTCCCTTAGTGCCCTCGCTTTTTAAATTTTCTTTCTGCATCTCCGTTATAGTTGGCTGTCCCTACGTTTTAATTTTTCCCTTTCTTTCCCTGATCCCCTCACATTTAAAGTTTTCTTTCTATGCCGACTTTTATTCCCTTTGCTGGTTTTTTAGAACTGTTCCTTGTGTTTCTGTAGTGCCCTTGCTTCTTCAGTTTTCTTTCTACCTCTCCGTTGTAGTTCACGGTCCCTATTTTGTCATTTTCTCCTTATTTCCTTCATCACCGCTGCTTTTAAAATGTTCCGTCTACTTTTATCCCGTTCGCAGTCTTTTATTTGCCTACCTTTAGTTTGACGTATATTTTGTCTTTCCTTAGTGCCCTCGCTTTTTAGGTATTTTTTTCTATGGCTCCGTTTTAGTTCGCTGTCCCTATTTTTTATTTTTGCCCTTTACTTTCTAAATCGCCGTCGCTTTTTCGACAGTCTTTCTTTGCCCGCTTTTTTCCCCTTCACTGGCTTTTAAAAATTATGTCTTCTCTGGCTTCTTTGCCATCGCTTTTTAGACTTTCTTTCTGCATCTCCGTTATAGTTGGCTGTCCCTACGTTTTAATTTTTTCCTATTTTTCCATAATCCCCCTCACATTAAAGTTTTCTTTCTATGCCTACTTTTATCCCCTTTGCTGGTTTTGTTTCGAACTATTCCTTGTGTTTCCTTAGTGCCCTCACTTTTAAGATTTTCTTTCTGCATCTCCGTTTTCGTTCGCTGTCCCTACGTTTTAATTTTTCCCTTTCTTTCCCTGATCCCCTCAGATTTAAAGTTTTCTTTCTATGCCTACTTTTATCCCTTGCTGGGTTTTTTAGAACTATTCCTTGTGTTTCCACAGTGCCCTCGCTTTTTAAATTTTCTTTCTGCATCTCCGTTTTCGTTCGCTGTCCCTACGTTTTAATTTTTCCCTTTCTTTCCCTGATCCCCCTCACATTTAACGTTTTCTTTCTATGCCTACTTTTATTCCCTTTGCTGTTTTGTTTAGAATTATTCTCTGTGTTTCCTTAGTGCCCTCGCTTTTTAAATTTTCTTTCTGCATCTCCGTTATAGTTGGCTGTCCCTACGTTTTAATTTTTCCCTTTCTTTCCCTGATCCCCCTCACATTTAAAGTTTTCTTTCTATGCCTACTTTTATCACCTTTGCTGGGTTTTTTAGAATTATTCCTTGTGTTTCCTTAGTGCCCTCGCTTTCAAAATTTTCTTTCTGCATCTCCGTTATAGTTGGCTGTCCCTACGTTTTAATTTTTCCCTTTCTTTCCCTGATCCCCTCACATTTAAAGTTTTTTTCTATGCCTACTTTTATCCCTTTGCTGGGTTTTTTAGAATTATTCCTTGTGTTTCCATAGTGCCCTCGCTTTTTCAATTTTCTTTCTGCATCTCCGTTATAGTTGGCTGTCCCTACGTTTTAATTTTTCCCTTTCTTTCCCTGATCCCCTCACATTTAACATTTTCTTTCTATGCCTACTTTTATTCCCTTTGCTGTTTTGTTTAGAATTATTCCTGGTGCTTCCTTCGTGCCCTCGCTTTTTAAATTTTCTTTCTGCATCTCCGTTATAGTTGGCTGTCCCTACGTGTTATTTTTTCCCTTTTTTCTCTAATGCCTATTGCTTTTTAACTCTTCTCTCCATGCCGACTTTTATTCCCTTTGCTGGTTTTTTGGAATTATTCCTTGTGATTCCTTAGTGCCCTTGCTTCTTGAGTTTTCTTTCTACCTCTCCGTTGTAGTTCACGGTCCCTATGTTGTAAGTTTCTCCTTATTTCCTTCATCACCGCTGCTTTTAAAATGTTCCGTCTACTTTTATCCCGTTCGCAGTCTTTTATTTGCCTACCTTTAGTTTTGACGTATTTTTTGTCTTTCCTTAGTGCCCTCGCTTTTTAGGTATTGTTTTCTACGGCTCCGTTTTAGTTCGCTGTCCCGATTTTGTAATTCTTTCCTTTATTTCCCTAATGCCTATTGCTTTTTCAAAGTTCTTTCTATGCCTAGTTTGAGTCCCTTTGCTGTTTTTTTGTTATTCTCTCTTCTCTTTCCTTAGTGCTGCCGCTGTTTTAAATTTTCTTTCTCCATCTCTTGTAGTTCGCTGACCCTCTTTCATAATTTTTCCTTTATTTCCCTAATACTCATCACTTTTGAAATGTTCTTTCCATGTCTACTTTTATTGCCTTTGCTGTTGTTTCAGAATTAGTACTATCGTTTTCCGTAGAGCCATCGATTTTAAATTCTCTTTCTACGTCTCCGTTTTACTTCACCGTCACTGGTTTTTAGTTTTTTCCCTATTATTTCCTGAATCATCCGTGCTGTTAAGATTGTCTATCTGCTTTTACCCCTTCGCTGGCTTTATTTCACTGTCTTTAGTTTTTAATTGTTTCTTGTCTGTCTTGAGTCCCCTCGCTTTCCAATTTTGTGCCTACATCTCTTTTTGTTTGCTGTCCGTATATTTTAAGTTTTCCCTTTATTTCCCTAAAACTCCTTGCTCATTTAATTTTCTTTCTACGCCTGTTTTTATTCCATTAGCTGTTTTTAAAAAGTATTTCTTGTCTTTCCTTACTGACCTCGTTTTGAAAATTTTCTTACTGCATCTCCCTTTTCGTTCGCTGTCCCTACGTCTTAATTTTTCCCTTTCTTTCCCTGATCCCCCTCACATTTAAAGTTTTCTTTCTATGCCTACTTTTATCCCCTTTGCTGGGTTTTTTAGAATTATTCCTTGTGTTTCCTTAGTGCCCTCGCTTTCAAAATTTTCTTTCTGCATCTCCGTTATAGTTGGCTGTCCCTACGTTTTAATTTTTCCCTTCCTTTCCCTATCCCCCTCACATTTAACGTTTTCTTTCTATGCCTACTTTTATTCCCTTTGCTGTTTTGTTTAGAATTATTCCTGGTGCTTCCTTAGTGCCCTCGCTTTTTAAATTTTCTTTCTGCATCTCCGTTATAGTTGGCTGTCCCTACGTTTTATTTTTTTCCCTTTTTTCTCTAATGCCTATTGCTTTTAACTCTTCTCTCTATGCCGACTTTTATTCCCTTTGCTGGTTTTTTAGAACTATTCCTTGTGT
>NW_026114423.1:0-5595 GCF_018139145.2 Gymnogyps californianus | reverse complement strand
CTCACCGGCTCCACGGCAGCTTCCCAGCCCCAGCTCTGGAGATGCAGAGCCCAGGAAGGGTGAAGGTGCTCCCAGCTCTGCCCTCTCCACCTCCAAACACAGGGAAAACACTAGGTTTTCTACTATTTTGCCTCCCCAGACTGCCCATCTGTAGGCCCTACAGTAAAGAAAGATGGAAGGGTTTTTAGTCCCGCAATTCCATGTATTTTTCAGAGATGGGGATGAGGAGGAGGGTGGACCCAGCAAGATCTCTAAATCTTTGTTTCCCCAGGCTCCCTCAGCCTGTCAAGTTTTTGTGCTACTTCAACCAACTTATTTTTGGAAAAACAGACCAGAACAAATGGCAATAAAATACAGGTGGGCTTAGAGGGGAACTGCTAGGAGAGCTCTAGTTCCTGGCGGGGATCTCCTGACACCACTGAAACCCCAGGGCCCATTCCTCCACAGTAGGAGACATGGACCACGATGGCAGCCCCACCGGGTGACCCTCCTGCCCTGGCCGGGGAGCAGCTCGCCCAGCCCATGCTGGGAAGGGGCTCTCCCCAGGCTCCTGGGCTCAGTGTGACTTTTCACTGCATGAAGCTATTGGATCCACACGGGGAGAGGAGATGAAGAGCCATCGGGCCAGCACGGAGCAGCCACAGCAACGAGGCCACAGGGTATCATGGTTTGACCCCAGGGATGGAGCCTGGTCTGGTGGTGGCAGAGACTCCCAGCTGCAGCGGGCTGGGTGGATGGGGGCTTCCCTCCTCAATATCCCTGGGAGTGGGGAGAGAGATGCCGTGCTGTGCAACAGGCTAGGCTGAATTCAGGCTTTTCAGGGTTAGGACCAAGGATGCTATTCTGTGACAAAGCACTGGTTAATCCAGAGCGAGTCAGCACCCACAGCCATGCTAAATCCTACTGCTCCGAGAGTACTCATATCATACGAGTACATCTATCATATTTTCCTATGTCTCAGCTTATAGAGCCCTCTAACCCCTGCCAACAGGAGCTAGCAACAGCTGAGAATCTCAGGCAACTAATGCCAATTGAAAAAAATAGAATAAATATTTAAGTTAATCAGAAAAATAAAAATTAGGGAGGGAGAAGGACCATGCAACATGCTAGTTCCTGCAGGCCACTGGGAGCACCATCTTAACACGATTCAACAACCAAGCCATCCACGAAACCCCAGCAGCAATCACACCAGCTTCTCTTCTCCAAGCCCTTCTGCAAGCTTTGAGGACACCTTCCAAAACAAAGAACACTAGAGGATCAGCTCAAGATGATGGAAACAAACAAACAAAAAAAAAAACCCAAAACCCAAGAACACAAACTCTTTGCTCAACTGAAAACCCAGCCACAGGGATACGGTTGACCCGCAAACCCAACACCAAACAGCACGTGAGCTGATGGTACAATAGAATAGAATAGTTCAGTTGGAAGGGACCTACAACAGTCATCTAGTCCAACTGCCTGACCAATTCAGGGCTGACCAAAGCTTAAAGCATGTTAGTAAGGGCATTGTCCAAATGCCTCTCAAACACTGACAGGCATGGGGCACTGACCACCTCTCTAGGAAGCCTGTTCCAGTGTCTGACCACCCTCTCGGTAAAGAAATGCTTCCTAATGTCCAGTCTGAACCTCCCCTGGCGCAGCTTTAAACCATTCCCACGCATCCTGTCACTGGATACCAGGGAGGAGAGCTCAGCACCTCCCTCTCCACTTCCCCTCCTCAGGAAGCTGTAGAGAGCAATGAGGTCACCCCTCAGCCTCCTTCTCTCCAAACTAGACAAACCCAGAGTCCTCAGCCGCTCCTCACAGGACATGCCTTCCAGCCCTTCCACCAGCTTTGTTGCCCTCCTCTGGATGCATTCAAGGACCTTCACATCCTTCTTAAATTGTGGGGCCCAGAACTGCACACAGCACTCAAGGTGAGGCCACGCCAACACTCGCTGACCACCGTAGCCTCAGCATGTCTTTACTTCACCTCGCATCCCTGATAGAGTCTCCTAGTCTGTCTTCTTACCCTGAATTGTATAAAAGAAGTTTATAGAAAAAGACAAATACATCGCAGCCACTATCCTAGGTCAAACCTACTAGCCACAGTTCAAATGATACCAAATACACATATTTTCTGAGCAGGGCAAGATGAATCAAAACAGCACAAGAGAGTGAGCCACGCCACACAGAATAGAAATGGGCAGGCAAAAAGACCAACCAAAAAAGCCATATTCTTAGGATAGGTTTCAGGAGATTGCTCTGACAACCGATATTTTATTCCAAAGCCAGGGCCTGTCTCTTACCAGATCGGCTCTGGATAGCCCCGTCCCGGTGCATCTCCTTCCTCGCACCAGTTCAGAGCTAGCAGCCCCAAAAGCAACCCTCCGGGAGCCTCCCACACTTGTCCTGGGCTACAAAGATCCCACAGTGCCATCTGTGGGACCACTCCATCCAGCCTTACCACTTCCACAGAGGTGACATGCCACCTTGGCACTGGCAGTCACCTGAATCTGTTTTCAACACCAGACAAGCACCAAAAAAACCCCCAAAAGCTAGCCCTTATTCTAGCAGAGCAGAGGGTTAAAGTCCCGATTACAGAATTGAAAACACAGTTACCCAATAGAAAAATAAACCAATTACAAAAAAGCCAAAAACACAATTCCAAATTATATTTAACACTCAAAATTCCTCCTTAATTGCTCCAGTGTCTCAAGCAGCTTGCAGGGGAGGAGTGGGGACTGGCAAATTAGCTCCTCCCAGGGCCACTTCCCCCTGAGAAGCTTTCCCAATTTACATTCCCATTGTGTTCTTTAATTAGTGCATTCCTGCAGCTTTTCTGAGAGTCCCAACACTTCCAGGGCTGTGACAGTACTTTATAAATAATATATCAGAGGTGGTCTTTGGTGGGGACCTCAATAACCTTCTTTCTGCCTCTTCTTCCCACCTTGCACACCTCTTATTTGGGGTCCCACAACCCAGACATGTGATGGGCTTCTCCCAGGTGAAGCATTTGGACTTGACTGCATCCCCATAACATGATCCACATGCTGGTGAGAAGGGCTGGGAGGATGCCTCAAGAGAAGGTCCCCACAGCCCTTTGGCTGTCCAGTGGCTTGGCAGGACGTTGCCTGCAGGCATCGCTTGCTCAGCCAGGCTTTGTGACTTAGGCACAACCAGCTCGACCAACCCTGGCAGCATCAGACAATAGCCACGAGCACATGGCATGCCACTCTGCACCGGGACCCAGGCAATACCCTCCAGCCTGCGATTTTTGACACCCTAGGGAGGCACAAGCTACATCCTTGGGGACAAAAAAAGGGGGGAAATTTATTTAGTCTGCAGCAGATCAGCCAGCCCTTGCCAGGAACAGGGGCCAGGCAGAGCCCAGGACCCCTCACCACCCAGAGCAGTGAGAAAGCCTCCAGCACCTTCAGCTGCACAAAGGTTTCACCTAAATAACCCTAAAAAACGAATGGGAAAAAAGCCCAAAATAAAGGAAGGACAACTCAGCGCGGCCGTGCATCAGAGGCTCCAACCCAACATTTTCCCAAGTCTCATTATGATGATTTATGAAGGTGTCGCGGTTTAGGCCCAGCCGGCAACAAAGCACCACGCAGCCGCTCGCTCCTCCCCCCGCGGCGGGATGGGGAGGAGAAAATACAACGAAAAAGCTCGTGGGTGGAGACAAGGACAGGGAGGGATCACTCACCACTTATGGCCACAGGCAAAAACCAGACTCGACTTGAGGGGGAAGAAATCAATTTAATTTGTTAACAACCAAATCAGAGTAGGATAATGAGAAATAGAACCATATCTTAAAAACACACCTTCCCCCCAGCCCCCCTTCTTCCTGGGCTCAGCTTTCCTCCCGGTTCCTCTACCTCCTCCCCCTGCAGCGGTGCAGGGGGGTGGGAACGGGGGTTGCGGTCAGTTCGTCCCACATTGTTTTTGCCGCTCCTTCCTCCTCAGGGGGAGGACTCCCCACACTCTTCCCCTGCTCCAGCGTGGGGTCCCTCCCACGGGGGTCAGCCCTCCACAAGCTTCTCCAATGCGAGTCCCTTCCACAGGGTGCAGTCTTCCACAAACTGCTCCAGCGTGAGCTTTCCCACAGGGTCATGGCCTTCTTTGGGCCCAGCCACCTGCTCCAGCATGGGGTCCTCCACAGCCTGCAGGGGAATCTCTGCTCTGCCGTTAACCCTTCGAGGGCTGCAGGGGGACAGCCTGCCATCTCACCACAGGCTACAGGGGAACCTCTGCTCCAGCACACCTCCTCCCCCTCCTTCTTCACTGACCTCGGTGTCTGCATAATTGTTTCTCTCACATCCCACTCCTCTCTTCACTGTAGCTCCTTTTTCAGCACCCTTTTCCCTTCTTAAATATGCTATCACAGAGGCGCTACCACCGTCGCTGATTGGCTCGGCCTTGGCCAGAGGCGGGTCCGACTTGGAGCCCAGAAGCTTCTAGCAGCTTCTCACAGGAGCCACCCCTGTAGCCCCTCCCTCGCTACACAAACCCAACACAGAAGGCTGACACCATTGTTAACCTCTGACCACAGCCATTTCACAGCCTACCTGGGACCATCCAGCAGTAATGTAAGGGGATGATTGAGTTTTTATCTCCCCCGCTGCAGCAGCTGCTTCACCTGCCCTCACTCCTGGGACAAGCCCCGCACGCGGCACTGCTTGGCACAGGCACTAATAACCAGCCATTTGCAACCCCATCTGGTTCTGACACATCCATTATTCAAAGGCATTTGGCAAAAACCTTGGACAACTCATTTGCAGAGTCCAGGTCAGTTCACAAGCTCATGAATTCCCAAACTATTCTCTGGTCGTGTCCATAGCCAAGCAGTGAATAGGGTTTTGGCAGATTTGAAAGGAGCTAGTGTTTTCTGAAAACAAGTTAACAAAAGTTAAATCATGTTGTTAAGGGCATTGTCCAAATGCCTCTCAAACACTGACAGGCATGGGGCACTGACCACCTCTCTAGGAAGCCTGTTCCAGTGTCTGACCACCCTCTCAGTAAAGAAATGCTTCCTAATGTCCAGTCTAAACCTCCCCTGGCGCAGCTTTAAACCATTCCCACGCGTCCTGTCACTGGATACCAGGGAGAAGAGATCAGCACCTCCCTCTCCACTTCCCCTCCTCAGGAAGCTGTAGAGAGCAATGAGGTCACCCCTCAGCCTCCTTCTCTCCAAACTAGACAAACCCAGAGTCCTCAGCCGCTCCTCACAGGACATGCCTTCCAGCCCTTCCACCAGCTTTGTTGCCCTCCTCTGGATGCATTCAAGGACCTTCACATCCTTCTTAAACTGTGGGGCCCAGAACTGCACACAGTACTCAAGGTGAGGCCACACCAACGCTGAATACAGCAGGATAATCACCTCTCTTGACCAGCTAGTTGTGCTGTGTTTGATGCACCCCAGGATGCAGTTTGCCCTCTTGGCTGCCAGGGCACACTGCTGACTCATGTTGAGCCTGCTGTCGACCAGCACCCCCAGATCCCTTTCTGCAGGGCTGCTCTCCAGCCACTCCTCTCCCAATTTATACTTGTGCCCGACATTACTGTGTCCCAGGTGCAGAATCCAGCATTTGGACTTGTTAAATTTCA
>NW_026114422.1:300000-410283 GCF_018139145.2 Gymnogyps californianus | reverse complement strand
GAACAGCTGTGTGGTGGAAGGGGAGGGAGGACGTGGCAGCAAGCAAATGACAGACACAACTGTAGATCAATGTGTGATTGTATCAATTTCAGATTCTCTACTAACAATAGGTGTCTGACTGGACACCACTGACTTTATTGGGAAGTAGATGGGATATAATACACCTTCCAGTGCATTAGTTGTTTCTGCTGATTGGATGAAGGATAAATTTCAAATGGAGGACAGTTTGAGTCCCATCGTTCTCACAATTACGTTGAACACCAGCTAAAAGTGTCCTGTGCTGCTACACTTCAGAGCAGCAAATTAGAAGGATTTTCCTAATACATTTCCTCACCATAGTCTGTGCAGCATTTTCAATAAACTGAGATCTGGATCAAAATGTCTCACTGTTCTTAATTTCAATAATTCCATTTAAAGGGTAATCACTTTAGAAAAGGAAAAGGACAACAGAAAGAATAAACAGAACAGTGGGACTCGTGGAAATGGAACACACAAGTTGAATGTTAAGAAGCTTTTATTACAGTAAATCTTGTTTTTCTAAAAGACAGCAATGTAAAGTATGTAGTGAAAATAGCCACAAAACAAATCATCACCCTCTTAATCCCATAACCCTCCCCCCATATAAATTTTAACAGTACTAGATTATCTGGACCACTTCCCTTTGTTTGAACCATCAACTTAACTCTATGCAGAAACTAATGTGTGAGATTTTTCATTACTGTTTTGAAGATTCAGCTCTGTAAAATGTTGAAGTCTCTTCTAAGAATCCAGTAAAGGAAAGAGGGGAGGGGAAGGAGGGGGAAATCCCATAGTTTGCTGAAGAACATGTCTTCCACAGACTTAAAGCTTTGCAAGTTAGCTCTGCTGGCTCAGGGCCAGACTGCGTTGTACCTTTTAGAGTCACACCTAAGACCCCAGTTCATCAAGGTACTTAAGCATGTCTGATGTTCAGTATATGAGAATACAAGTTAAATTGGAGTTTAATTATGTGATTAACTCAATTTATTTAACATTCTAAGCAGACCGTATAAACAGACCATGTAAATACAAGGCAGAAGCATTACTTCAAGAGTAATTCAATAGCTGTTAAATATTTTCTATATGGTTCATGATTTGTGTGGCCTAATGTATTTACCTTTTAATTGTTCAAGACTATTGGGATTCTAAAACAAACAACTGAGAACTAATCTGATCTAAGGAGCTTTCCAAGGAACATTTTTATCATTTATCAAGCCCCCTTTGCTCTGTTAGACTTCACCGAATGAAAAGGCTATTTTTAAGCCATAAACCCCATGCCCCATGCAGTTATGGCATGCAACCAAAGAAGTCTGGAGGAGAAAATGAAGTCATAATTAACAACAGCTGCTCACACCTAGCATTTCCAAATAACATCCGAAGATTTTTTTTTTTATCCCCCCCTCCCAATCCAGAATCAATTGAGACCCTAATGATTATCTTAAGGTAAAAGAGGAAGCCTCACACCAGTCTCTGGGGTCTCTGTTGTCCAGGCTGTGTGGGAACCTCTCATCACAATCTGATTGATAGGGGTTTCACTGTTGTTTGCTTGTTACATTCAGTGACCAAAATCAAAGCAAAATGACAGTAATTTCCTTTACTCACATATTGTTATTAGTTTGGTGTTATTAGTTTTGATCATCAAAGCACATGGGAGTGTTCTGTCCTTTAGAGGCTAATATTAAAATATAGAATGGAACGATCATGGTTTATTGGCTTACCCTTTCCCTGCACTGCTTATAAAAACAGACAGTGTTTTAAAATGTCTCACTAATGCTCATTTTCCTGAGGGTGGAGTTGACCTCAAGTAGTTTACAACTTGACTGTTAGTTAAGACTAATTAACTTTGACTTTGTTGTTAGAATAACCTAATCTGGAGTGTCATCTTAAAGAAGTCAAAGAAATAGTACATTCAAATGAAACAATGGAAGTAGTGAGTGTTATATGTTGGCTATATAAGGAAGTCTTTTCCTCTACAGTCTTCATCTCCAATGTTTGTGGTTTCATGCACTTTACAATTCTTTTTAAGCTGGTCCAGAACTCTTCACCAGTGAAAACCACTCTTTGTAGCTTGCACGCCTTATCTGCTTGTTTCCAGTTCTTGTGAGTAAGCAATACAATTATTTCATTTTTAAGCAGCCTGACTCATATGAAATAGTTATTTTCATAAAATGGTACAGCTTAATGCTTCTAAACAAAAAGCTCTGTGCTAAGGACTAAATTTGAAATACTTTTTAATTGTATCATTAATCCTTGAAGTACTATCTCTGTGGGGCCTTCCTTATAACATTATCATTTCGTAAGAGTAAGCCGTACTTTATTTGTGGAAAACATTATTAATTTAAGCCAGAGGAATAGAGAATCTCATGTTTTAATTATGTTAAAATTACAAAAGTGACCTTATCATAACACTTTTACAAAGAAATAATTTGCATTAGACAATAACTTTTGAGTAAACAATTGTCTTTAATAGCAAAAATAACATAGGCTGAAGTTTGTATAATATCCATGAAAGTGGTCTTAATGTAATGTTCGGCTTTAATATATCAATTAGATCAATACATTAAGCATTACTTTAACTTAAGTAAAAGTTTAAAAATTCAGTTTTAGAGAAATAATGGCAATAAAGTCTAGATTGCTCTCTTTAAAAGTTTGGTTTATTTGCATTTGCATCTTTACAATAACATAAAGTGAAAAACAATTTAGGAACTTCTTGCCATGACATTAGTATTCCAAATTAATTCTTTTTCTTTTGTTGCAGTGGAAATAAAAAAAAGAAACTTCTAAAGTTCTGTGTTTACATCCAGATCCCACAAAGACTTCGGGACAAACTGACTACCATTATAAAGTACAAACGCTGCATTCACGGATGTTGAAACTGTCATTCATAATGTCATATTTTATTAAGATAGCATTAAATAGTATTAAAATAGTATTACAATAATTTTATTAAAGCTATTTTATGAAATCTTGGGCTGGACTAAAACCACAAACTGCATGGACTGTGAATGGAGCTGTACCAATGTGTTCTAGCAAACCTCCCTCACTGAATGAATCACGTTTGCAAGCTTTATTGTCTGATGAACACCACCACAGTACCCACAAAACAACACAGGAGAAGTCAGCTATAATTTCAGCCTATGGTGGCCTGATCACTGTCCTCAAACTTGTTGATTTGTGCATAAGCCTTACATTAGATGTTTTCTATTTGAGGGTTCTGGAGCAAAGGAGATATAGTGTTCTTCCATTGCAATCAGGAGTTTTGGTAACTAATTCAAGCAGCTTAAAGACTTAGGAGTTTGATGTTGATTGGTACTTCACCACTTTATTACACAGAGTGAAGACTCAAAAGCTAGAACTCCTGGAAATATGGCAGTTTCATACAACAAACTCCCTGCACGAGCAGTAATGCTCAAAACCTTCCCCTTTCCTGCCCAGCTGCTGCAGTTAGTCTCCCTGGGATCTCTATATCTACTCAGCTGAGGTTAAGTGCATACTTTAATGTCTTTGTGCATATTGTGAAGTAGGAGCATATACCTTCTGACCCTAAAGAAAGGGGAGCAAGGGTAATGCCAGCAGTGGGGTGAGAGGTATGTACAATCAGGCAAATATGCTCAAGTCGCACTGGATGCTACTCTGCCATTAACAGGGAGCTAAAAGAGGGGGTCTGGGAGGGAGGGGCTCACCACGGCCCTCCTCGTTTCTCCATGGGTTGCTCTGATGCTGCGGTGCCCACTGGTATTACTGTGACGCAGTTCACAGGGGCACTGATTCTCTGTGCTGCTCTGAACTACTGCGACCCTCAGCCTGACTGTGAGGTGGTCTGTTTTCTGTGCTCTCTTTGAAACACGCAGAGTTAAGTGAGCTTCAGTTTGTTGCGTAGACTCAAATAAGAAAAACTCTGGCTTAGCCTCTCCTCTCAGGAGGAAATTCACTCTGATTCACCCGATGAATATCAAGTAAATCCTAAGACTTTGACCTATGGCTTAAATGGGACTTTAGTGTACAGGACAAGATGCTTGCTAACACTTTTGCATAAATCTGCATTTCATTTTTTGTAGTAAGACATTCCATGCAACATTTTTGATCAATGCATATTATGCCTTAATGTCTTTGTCTACTTGGAGGTGACATGTAGATGTGTTTAAGCTTATCTAATTTAACACTCTTGTGGTTTAATTTTCACTTTGTCTTATTGTCTGCCTTCGTTTTTTCTTGACAGAGTGCCTGCAGGAAATATTTTCCTGTTGCATGCATTTTGATATCCCCAGTGATCTGTTATACTAACTGTCAGCAGCTGGAACTACTCGTGAATTTTTTTTCCTCATCTCTGTTCTTCAGGTAGTCTTTTCTGCTTGTAACACATTTCTCAGCAAGTATGTGTTACGACCCAGACCGGACAGACCAGAGGGTCGTAGAGGTTCTGGGATCCCCCGGGCTAAATTAAGGTGAAACGACACCAAACGATCACTTTGAACGCTTTATTCGAACAATCCAAACTGTGGAAGGCGTAACGGTGGGCAGTAACGGGGCAGCGTGGGTTGCAGCAAAACGTTCACAAGAAGAGAGAAAAGAGAGGAATAAGGAAAAAAAAAGAAAGAGGGGGAAAAGAAAGAGATAGTCACCACCCTTGATCCCGCGGCGTCGGCGACGAGTGTGGTAATCCTCCGGTGATGGGTGCGTGCAACGTGGCTCTTTGCAGTTGTGTCTTTATAGTCTAATCTCCGTCCACAGTCACGCCTCTTGAAGACTTATATGGGTTCATTCCAGACAGTTCTCAACATACATGGTAGTGTTCCAGAGGGTTCTTCACCTACTGAGCATGTGCGGCTTATTGGTGGTGGTGGTCTCAGGGACTTTCCAAGGAGCTACAAGCCCCTCCTCAGATAAGCTTTGTGTGGCCTCTGGCCATATATGGTGGGTTCCCAGGCTGGTTCTGCCAGAACACAGGACTGCACACCCTCCAGCACACCCCTGTGTCCATGCCAGCCAACTTCTTGCTAATGGCCCTCCCTCTTTGTTATGCAGACTGTACCTTGGTTGCTACAATGTTTGAGACATTGACAGACATTAACTCTTCCAGTCCCTCACCCACCCCGTGGCTCAAACATTGTCCATACAATCCTCGTCCAGGGGCGACTTCACAGACAGCAGAAGGAGGAAACACAAAGTAAGAGTAACAAGAATAGGTGAAACAGGAACCCACAGCCCTAACATTACAACAATATTCAAAAGTCACTTTCCCTGAGGTCTTCCTCGACCATTGTGATCCGTACATGATGAATAGATGTAATGGAGGATAGCAAGCGAGAGATCATACACCTGCCTATTGCAAGGCCATCATCAAAAATAAAAATCCACACAGTATCTTGAGGCCAATGTTTACAAAGCCATTTTCCCCAACCTGTAAGTCCCAGTGAGCCTACAAGAGAGGTGAGCCAAGTTTTTGGATCCCAGCCGTTAAACCGATCCTTGGGCTGCATCGCTTGAAAAAGTTCTCCGGTTTTCTCTGTCACCTCTCTCATCTTCTCTCGCGCTTCTTCTATGGTGGTGGTTGCGTTGTGTATGGTGAGACAACATTCTCCATCGGTGAGATTTAACATTCCACATTTACCTTGCTCCTTTAACAATAACATATCTAAAGCTAATCTGTTTTGCAAAGCCATTTTAGACACTTGTTGAACCTGTAAATTCGTTTCCCCAAAGGCATAACGGGTCCAATTGCTTAGGACGTGTACTTGCCAGGTCAGATTTTCTAAAACGAATTGGTGCCTTTTAAGGGTCACATATGGAGTAAATATATTCTCCAACATCAGAGATGTTGTCATGCCCCAGGTATAATAATCAGGCACTTGAACTCCACGCACTGCCCACTCAGGTCGCGTCTCGGGTCCATCACTTTCCCGGCGCCTTCTGTTATGATGGGGCACTGAGAAATTGAACACTTTAGAAGGGCACATTGTTGGAACGCCGATGGTACAGCGTAAACCTGCCATTTCGTGTACATGCAGGTGTGAGTACATTTTCCCATTCGAACATGCCCAAAAGGTGCCCTGAGGGATGGATATCTCGTAGTGGAGCACGTTAATGGTTCATAGGATTTAGTTATTCCGATTTCTCCTTTCCACACAAGGTTCCACTTGGTTTCGTGGGTAAGTGTGACTCCACATTTTAATGCAGTTTTTTCGACTGGTAATGGGCCCTTTACACCTGGGGTCTCTAGGTTTAAATCCTGGTACCGGAAAACCCCAACAAGTACACATATCCCGAATGAAAGTTCGCAATTCTGAGACATACCATGTTTCTATAGGGTCCCATGTTAACGATTCACAACCAATGGTCCGTGAACAGGTCATTAAGGGGGTGTTCTTATAGGGTAGGGGATCTATTTCCCGTACATCAATTATATTGTCTGGATCAAGTAAAGCATGCTTAAGGGACCAAGCGTATTCATAACGAGAACGATTCTGGTGGGCATAGCCACCCCATCTGTAAGGAATTTGAATACATCAACCTGGGGATAGCGGAACATTATATTCATGTTGTAGGGGTTCACCGTGAGGGGGAGGGTCCCACCAATGTACCAGATTACAAGGGATCTCCTCCTCCCGGGGACACCACTTTGAATTCAGTACAGACATGCAAGGGAGGTGCACTTCCTGGGGACATGCTGTCCAACCCTCTCAGGCTGCAAGGGCAGCGCTCGTAGTTCCCATACAGAGCTGTTGCTTCCAGCATGTAGCCTTCCACATATCCCTCCAGGTCGTGTTAACTGGAAACCTATAGGCTACTGGAGAGGGTATGTAGTCAGCTTCCCACAAACATTGTCCTTTCCAGAGAGTATTCTGAATACACTTTTGGTTTAACATTTCTAATTTTGAATTTAAGACTCGTGAGAGATTTAACCAAATAATGGCAAATTTGAGACCCTCTGACGCGGACGTAGGGAGGTCCACGCAAAACCCTTGGTCTGTTCGATTCCAGATTCGGACAAAACCAGTAATCAATTCCCATGCCAGGTTGGGTTGGTTATTCAGATTCCCCGTTGACTGAGACAAGATATACATTCACAAAGTAAGAATATAAACTTTCCCCACACCATCTTTTCCCTAATAAAGAACAGCAACAGGCCTAACAGGATCAGGCAAACAATGCAAAGAATGACCCGCTGAACAACTGAAACCCTAAGTCCCACGATGTTCGTCGGCAACCTCCCAATATCATCAAAACCTCTATCGGGGATTCGTCCCCAGGCAACCAGCATTTTACTTGAGCAGTCGGTTGGGGTCTGGAATTTCCAAACACATCAGTAACCCAAATTCGCTTTTTATCCGCCACTATCCCATAGCGGTTAGCCACATCCTCCCGGAGAGCCGACATCTGGGCTCCGGTATCTACTAAAAAGGTGACTGGAGTTTTAAAGGGACCCAGGGGAAAGGTAATTAACAAGTCCCCTTTGGCGTTTTCTGTGAGCCTCCTTAAATAGATCCACCGGCCATCCCCCACCTCACCGACTGGGGACAGCGGAGGGGGTTTCCCGACGCCAGGACGCTCAGATCTCCGACTCTGGGAGCTCAGATCGATCAATGCAGTCTCCCGGGGGCGGATGGGATTACTGTTTCAGGTTCCCGGGATGGGAGAACAAAATCCTTGGGGTTTGAGGGAGATGGGGTTTCCTTTATTTTGTCCCAGCTTTTCACCAAACTTTCCAGATTGGGGGTGGGTAACCCATCCATCACCTCCCTGGGATCCCCTTTGAGATGCCTTCTGTCCATAACACACATCATTATTATCAGGGGGCCGCGTCGGCCTCGGGGGTGCAGCTTTTATTCCCCATTGCCTTCCACCCTCCTAAGGTCCGCCTTGGATTTTGTCTCCCTGGCCGGTAAATCCCATCCGTCCCATAATTAATCAATTCTTGTGACAATAGCAATACTAAAAGAATTAAACTATACAAAGCAAGTGGTGCACAATGCAATTGCTCACCACTCGTTGACCAATGCCCAGTTAGTTCCCGAGCCGCGATCCCCCCTCCCAGTTAACTCCCCCCAGTTTATATACTGGGCATGATGTCATATGGTATGGAATATCCCTTTGGCCAGTTTGGGTCAGCTGTCCTGGCTGTGTCCCCTCCCAGCTTCTTGTGCCCCTCCAGCCTTCTTGCTGGCTGGGCATGAGAAGCTGAAAAATCCTTGACTTAGTATAAACACTACTTAGCAACAACTAAAAACATCAGTGTGTTATCAACATTCTTTTCCTACTAAATCCAAAACACAGCACTATACCAGCTACTAGGAAGAAAATTAACTCTGTCCTAGCCGAAACCAGGACAGTATCCACCCTTATTCTATACCATCTACATCATGTCCAGGTCCCACACTTTCCAGTGCATTTTCAATTAATCACCACCACTTTTGCTGCCTTTTGATACATATACACACAGGTATCATTCCCTTAATGTATAAGCCTTTACAATGTCCATTTAAAATGTTCGTTGAGTTCATTCAGTCCATGACTTTGGGCTCCATCTATCATAACAGTCTGTCTGGGCAGGAGGGATGGTGTGAAGTCCGCTCAGTGGGCAGAACAGGATCCGGCTTTGGTGCAGTGCAGCGGGCAGATGACATTGGGCGCAGCAGGAGGATGGTGTGTAGTGTTGGATTATTGCATGCTGCAGTCAGTCCTGGTTCCATCACTACTGCACTTCACTTGGTTTTATCAAAGTTCATTCTTCATTAATCTAGATAATTCTTACTGTAATACTGTTGATAAGCATATAACAACTATAGCAATGATGACATACAGTGGCAGGGTTATATAGCAATTAACATCATACAATTTAATTCACTGGCTATTCTCACCTAAAATCAAATCCCCTTGAGGCACACATCAGACTTCCCCATCCTTCCGCATCACCCACCAAGTGCACCCAGGCCCTTGAGCAAAAGCAATCCCACAAATGGGTTTGTCTTTGCCTGAGGCAGGACTAACCCAGACTGTCTTCCCTAGCATATTTTTTATGTGCACTACAGGGGCTTTATCCCCTTCTACAGTATGTAAAGTTCTGATTGGGCAGGGCCAGCCTGATTGACAGATCCTCTAGTGTTGACTAACCAGGTGGCCTTTGCTAGATGTGTATCCCAATGTTTAAAGGTCCCACCACCCATTGCTTTCAATGGAGTCTTTAACAACCCATTGTATCGCTCGATTTTCCCGGAGGCTGGTGCATGATAGGGGATGTGATTACACCCACTCAATGCCATGCTCTTTGGCCCAGGTGTCTATGAGATTGTTCCGGAAATGAGTCCCGTTGTCTGACTCAATTCTTTCTGGGGTACCGTGTCGCCATAAGATTTGCTTCTCAAGGCCCAGGATAGTGTTCCGGGCAGTGGCATGGGGCACGGGATATGTTTCCAGCCAGCCGGTGGTTGCTTCCACCATTGGAAGCACATGGCGCTTGCCTTGGCGGGTTTGTGGGAGTGTGATGTAGTCAATCTGCCAGGCCTCCCCATATTTGTATTTCAGCCATCGTCCTCCATACCAAAGAGGCTTTAACCGCTTGGCTTGCTTAATTGCAGCGCATGTTTCACATTCATGGATAACCTGTGCGATAGTGTCCATGGTCAGGTCCACCCCTCGATCACGAGCCCATCTATATGTTGCGTCTCTTCCCTGATGGCCTGAGGTGTCATGGGCCCACCGAGCCAAAAATAATTCACCTTATGTTGCCAATCCAGATCCACCTGAGCCACTTCAATCCTAGCAGCCTTGTCTACCTGTTGATTGTTTTGATGTTCTTCAGTGGCCCGACTCTTAGGTACGTGGGCATCTACATGATGTACTTTCACAACCAGGTTCTCTAGCCGGGCAGCAATATCTTGCCACAATGGGGCAGCCCAGATGGGTTTACCTCTGTGTTGCCAGTTACTCTGCTTCCATTGCTGCAACCACCACAGAGCATTTGCCACCATCCAGGAGTCAGTATAGAGATAAAGTATTGGCCATTTTCTCGTTCAGCAATGTCTAAAGCCAGCTGGATGGCTTTCATCTCTGCAAACTGACTCGATTCACCTTCTCCTTCTGCAGTTTCTGCAACTTGTCGTAGGGGACTCCATACAGCCACCTTCCACCTCCGATGCTTTCCTACAATGCGACAGGACCCATCAGTGAACAGGGCATATTGCCTTCCTTTTCTGGCAGTTTTATACAGTGGGGCCTCTTCAGCACGCGTCACCTCCTCCTCTGGCAATATTCCAAAATCTTTGCCTTCTGGCCAGTCTGTGATCACTTCCAAAATTCCTGGGCGACTGGGGTTTCCTATTCGACTTCGTTGTGTGATCAGTGCAACCACTTACTCCATGTAGCATCAGCTGCATGATGTGTAGAAGGGACCTTCCCTTTGAACATCCAGCCCAGCACTGGCAGTCGGGGTGCCAACAGGAGCTGTGTTTCAGTACCAACCACTTCTGAAGCAGCTCGAACTCCTTCATATGCTGCTAATATCTCCTTTTCAGTTGGAGTATAGCGGGCCAAAGTTTCTTCCTGTCTATAGCTGAGCTGCAGCTAAGTTTGGGATGCGTGAAGCTGAACATAACCTATGCCTTTGTAGTGGGTTGACCCTGGCCAGATGCCAGGTGCCCACCAAAGCCGCTCTATCACTCCCCCTCCTCAACTGGACAGGGGGAGAAAAATAAAACGAAAGGCTCGTAGGTCGAGATAAGGGCAGTTTAATAAAGCAGAAGCAAAGGTCGCGCGCGAAAGCAAAGGAAAACAAAAGATTTTATTCTCTACTTCCCATCAGCAGGCGATGTTTGGCCACTTCCTGGGAAGCAGGGCTTCAGTACACGTAGTGGTTGCTCCGGAAGACAAACGTAAACAAACGAATGCCCCCACTTCCTCCTCCTCCCCCTAGCTTTTATACTGAGCAGACGTCATATGGTATGGAATATCCCTTTGGTCAGTTTGGGTCAGCTGTCCTGGATCTGTCCCCTCCCAAGATCTTGCCCACCCCCAGCCTACTGGTGAGGGGGGCAATGTTGGAGAGACAGCCTTGATGCTGTGGGAGCACTGCTCAGCAGTAGCCAAAACACTGGTGTGTTATCAACACCTTTCTAGCTACCAATACAGAGCACAGCACTACGAGGGCTGCTGTGGGGAAAATTAACTCCATCTCAGCTAGACCCAATACAATCTCCACCCCTTATTCCATACCATTTGCGTCATGCTCAGGTCCCACATAATTTAATACACACATACATATACATATATCTTCTAACCATCCCATCGTATTTAATTCTCATTACTGAAATCCCTTCTTACCAACACTTACGACTTAAACTACATACTTAAACCATCTTTATACCCAACATACAGATTTACACATTCTCATTAACTACTATCCCCTGTCCTTTAACAGAGAGATATTACTCTCCCATTCCATGGGCTTCTTGCACTCCTCCAGATGTTCACAAACAGGCTATGACTTGGGCCCCATCTGTCAAGATGGGTGTTCAGGACAGGAGAAGCAGTATGTTTGATTGTTGAGCACCAACACTGGCTTGGTTTCAGTCATCGTTGCACTCGTCTTGTTCCTTGTGAAACTCACTCTTCGTTAGTTCAGGTCATTCCTGCTGCATTACTTCCTACAACATACAACTCACATCACAGATTATTTTTCCCCCAAGGTTAAATCCCCTTGAGGCACACACCGGGTCTCCCCATCCTTCCGCATTACCCACCAAGTACACCCAGGTCCTTGAGCAAAGACAATCCCATGAATGGGTTTGCCTTTTCCCATGGGAGGAGCAATCCACACTGCCTTCCCCAGCCACTTCCCCATGTGCACTACGGGGACCTTATCTCCTCCCACAGTATCTAACGGTTTTGTTTGGGCAGGACCAGGACGGTTAGCAGATCCCCTGGTGTTAACTAGCCAAGTGGCTTCTGCTAAATTTGTATCCCAGTGCTTCCATGCCCCATTGCCCAATGCTCTCAACATAGTCTTTAACAGTCCATTATATCTCTCAATCTTTCAGAGGCTTGTGGGTGATAGGGATGTGATACACCCACTCAATGCCATGTTTCTTTGCCCAGGAGTTTATGAGGTTATTCCGGAAATGAGTCCCATTATCTGATTCAATTCTTTCTGGAGTACCATGTCGCCACAAAATTTGCCTTTCGAGGCCTAAGATGGTGTTTCAGGCAGTGGCATGGTTTACAGGATATGTTTCTAGCCAGCCAGTGGTTGCTTCCACCATGGTGAGTATGTAGCGCTTGCCTTGGCGTGTTCGTGGCAGTGGTCCAATATAGTCAATTTGCCAGGCCTCGCCATATCAAAAACCCAGCCACCGCCCTCTGTTCCAAGGAGATTTTACTCGTGTGGCTCGCTTGATTGCAGCACATGTTTCACATTCGTGAGTGACCTGTGTGATGGTCTCCATGGTCAGGTCCACCCCTCGATCACGAGCCCATCTGTATGTTGCATCTCTCCCTAGATGTCCTGATGTTTCGTGGACCCATCGAGCTACAAATAGCTCACCCTTACACTCCCAGTCCAGGTCCACCTGAGCTACTTCAATTTTGGCAGCCTTGTCTACCTGTTCATTGTTTTGATGTTCTTCAGTGGCACGGCTTTTGGGCATGTGAGCATCTACATGATGTACCTTTAGAGCCATGTTTTCTACCCGGGCAGCAATGTCCTGCCATAATGTAGCAGCCCAGATGGGTTTACCCCTGCGCTGCCAATTGGTCTTCTTCCACTGCTGCAGCCACCCCCATAGGGCATTAGCCACCATCCAGGAGTCAGTACAGAGAGAGAGTACTGGCCACTTTTCTCGTTCAGCAATCTCTAGGGCTAGTTGGATGGCTTTCACTTCGGCAAACTGACTTGACTCACCTTCTCCTTCAGTGGCCTCAACGACTTGTCGTGTGGGACTCCACACAGCAGCTTTCCATTTCCGATGGTTTCCTACCACACGACAGGATCCATCAGTAAAGAAAGCATAACACCTTTCATCGTCTGATAACTCATTATATGGTGGTGCCTCTTGAGCACGAGCCACATCTTCAGGCAATGCTCCAAAATCTCTGCCTTCTGGCCAGTCCATGATCTCTTCCAGGATTCCTGGGTGGTTGGGCTTCCCCAGTCGAGCTTGTTGCGTGATCAACGCTACCCACTTACTCCATGTAGCGCTGGTTGCGTGATGTGTGGAGGGGATGTTTCCTTTGAACATCCAGTGTAGCACAGGCAATCGTGGTGCCAAGACGAGATATGCTTCTGTACCAACAACTTCTGAAGCGGCTCGAACCCCCTCATATGCTGCTAGTATCTCTTTTTCCGTCGGGGTGTAGTGGGCTTCTGATCCTCAATACCCCCGGCTCCAAAACCCTAATGGTCGACCTCGGGTTTCTCCTGATGTTTTCTGCCAGAGGCTCCAGGTGAGACCATGCTCCCCAGCTGCAGTGTAGAGTACATTTTGCACAGCTGGTCCTGTCTGGACAAAGCCCAAGAGCTACCACATGAGCTATTTCCTGTTTGATATGCTCAAAGGCTTGTTGTTGCTCAAGGCCCCACTCAAAATAGTTCTTCTTTCGGGTTACTCGATAGAGAGGGCTCACAAGCTGACTATCACCTGGAATATGCATTCTCCAGAACCCCACAAGGCCTAGGAAAGCTTGTGTTTCCTTCTTGTTAGCTGGTGGAGACATAGTTGCTATCTTGTTGACCACATCCATAGGGACATGATGGCATCCATCCTGCCATTTTATTCCCAAAAACTGAATCTCCTGTGCAGGTCCCTTGACCTTGCTTTTCTTTATGGCAAAACCAGCTTTCAGAAGAATCTGAATTACTCTTTTTCCCTTCTCAAACACTTCTTCTGCCTTGTTGCCCCACACGATGATGTCATCGATGTATTGTAGATGTTCAGGGGCATCACCCTGTTCCAGTGCAGTTTGGATTAGTCCATGACAAATGGTAGGGCTGTGCTTCCACCCCTGGGGCAGTCGATTCCAGGTGTATTGAACACCTCTCCACGTGAAAGCAAACTGTGGCCTGCACTCTGCTGCCAAAGGAATTGAAAAAAATGCATTGGCAATGTCAATTGTAGCATACCACTTGGCCGCCTTCGACTGCAGTTCATATTGGAGCTCTAACACGTCTGGTACAGCAGCACTCAGTGGTGGTGTCACTTCGTTCAGACCACGATAGTCTACTGTTAACCTCCATGCTCCGTCAGACTTTTGCACTGGCCATATGGGACTATTGAAAGGTGAGTGAGTCTTGCTGATGACTCCCTGGCTCTCCAGTTGATGAATCAGCTCATGGATGGGAGCTAGGGAGTCTCGGTTTGTGCGATATTGCCGCCGGTGCACTGTCCTGGTCGCAATTGGCACCTGCTGTTCTTCAACTTGCAGCAATCCCACAACGAAGAGATCTTCTGAGAGGCCAGGCAGGGTAGATAGCTGTTTGATCTTCTCTGTGTTCACAGTAGCTACACCAAAAACCCATCGGTACCCTTTTGGGTCCTTGAAGTACCCTCTCCTGAGATAGTCTATGCCAAGGATACAAGGGGCTTCTGGGCCGGTCACAATGGGGTGCTTTTCCCACTTGTCCCCTGTTAAGCTCACCTCAGCCTCCAATACAGACAATTCTTGGCATCCCCCTGTCACTCCAGAGATCCAGATGGGTTCTGTGCCCCTATATCCTGATGGCACCAGCGTACACTGTGCCCCGGTGTCTACCAAAGCCTTATACTTCTGTGGGTCTGATGTGCCAGGCCATCGGATCCACACAGTCCAGTATACCCGGTTATCCCTTTCCTCCTCCTGGCCGAAGGCAGGGACCCTCTATTCTTGTTCCTGGTCAGAGTATTCACTGTCTGACCCTTTCAGTGCCAGACCAGAAGTCCCTTCACCAGAATCAAGGGAGGTGATTTCAGTTCTTCTATGTCTGGGAGATCGCTGATTGCCTTCTTGTGTCTCTACAGCAACTACGCTGACAGACTTCTTGGGTGACCCCTTCTTAACAGCAGTCTTCCCTCTCAGTTCACGTACTCGGGCTTCCAGCTTAAAGGTGGGCTCACCATCCCACTTCCTCATGTCTTCCCCCTGGTCACGCAGGAAGAACCAGAGTGCACCACGCGGCATGCGCCTGGGGCTCCCTTTCCTTCCGACCGGGGCAGGAGGGGACTGACTTCTTGGGGCGCCCCTAACAGCCAAGGCGCTGTTCTGTAGGGATGAGGATGTACAGAGATTTTCTTCAAAGTTTTGGAGCCAAGAAGACACTTTCTCCACAGTTGGTGTATCCATATCTGGGCAATACATCGCTGCCAAGCTGTTAGAATAGGACGCTGGGGCACTTTGAATCACCTTCCTCCACATGGCCCGTGTGCACAGGACATCCTCTGGATCTTTGGAGACCTCATCATCATCTAGATCACTGTAGATTACTTCTAGCACTGCTAATTCTCTCAGGTATTGGATGCCTTCATCTGCAGTAGTCCACTTTCCTGGGGAGCTGACAAGATCTTCCTTGAATGGATATCTTGCCCTCACACTTGAGAGGAGTCGTCTCCAGAGACTGCAAATTGCTGCCTCTTTTCCAATTCCTCTCTCAATCCCCCGGTTTCTAGCAAGAGATCCCAACTGTTGGGCTTCCTTACCTTCCAGCTGCTGACTGTCAGCCCCGCTATCCCAGCATCGGAGCAGCCAGGCAGCAATCCGCTCACCTGGCTGGCGGCTGTAATCTTTCCGCATGTCTCGAAGCTCTGATGAGGTCAGAGACCGGGTAGTTTCTGCTTCCTGGCTAAGTTCTCTCATTCCTTCCTCCCATTTCTTTGTCGAAGGACCGGCTTCTTGAACAAACCTTTCCTCTTCTTCCTCCTCCCTTACTAATCGAGGGTATGGACCCGTTGTTCTCCTTGTCCACTGTTTCTTTTTCACTACTGGGGCAATTACTGTAGTTGTTGTTGTTTGGGTGCCTATCTCAACTGTGGTGTTCTCAGATGCAGTTTGGGTCCCTGCCTCAACCGTAATCCTCTGAGAATACTGAACTGTGGCTCGATAGGCACAGGCCAGGCCCCAGTACAGTGCTAGAAGCTGCTGGTTTTCATTGGGATAGGCAAGGCACCCCTCTATCAAGTGGCGCGTCAGTTTGCCAGGGTTGCTTGCCTGTTCAGGTGTAAAGTCCCAGGCTATGGGAGGTGATAACCGTCCTAGGAATCTGCCCAAATCCTTCCAAACACCCTGCCATCCAGGGACCGGCCGCCTCAGGGCACTTTTCAGTATTGCCTCACCCAAAATTTTTCTTCTCTTACACCAGGACGAGACCAGATTCCACAAAACCCATAATATGCCAATAGTATTAATTAATAGTATTAAGCAGCTCACATAAGGGTGAGCAAGGACCTCAGGAGCTTGCATAATAAAACCACCCACATCAATCCCGGATAGGAAGAGGGAGATGTATTCCCTCATCTTCTCCACAAGACAGCTCCCGCAGCACAGCAAGGCCATCAATGCCAGGACAAAGCACATAGCCATTGTTTGTACCAGCAAGTTCCCAAGTTCCTTCATCCTCTCCACAAAATAGCTCCCCCAGCACAGCAAGGCCATCAATGCCAGGGCAAAGCACAGAGCCATTATTTCTATTAACATGTTCCCAAGCGCAGCAAAATAAAGAGATAAGCAGTGCAGCCAACAAACTCCATGACCCGCACAGGAGCTTGCCACTTAATAACTACTATAGCTATAGCACGCTTAATACAAAACTGCCGTTGTCTTGCCCCACGTTGGGCGCCAAAAAGGACTGTAGTGGGTTGACCCTGGCCAGATGCCAGGTGCCCACCAAAGCCGCTCTATCACTCCCCCTCCTCAACTGGACAGGGGGAGAAAATATAACGAAAGGCTCGTAGGTCGAGATAAGGGCAGTTTAATAAAGCAGAAGCAAAGGTCGCGCGCGAAAGCAAAGGAAAACAAAAGATTTTATTCTCTACTTCCCATCAGCAGGCGATGTTTGGCCACTTCCTGGGAAGCAGGGCTTCAGTACACGTAGTGGTTGCTCCGGAAGACAAACGTAAACAAACAAATGCCCCCACTTCCTCCTCCTCCCCCTAGCTTTTATACTGAGCAGACGTCATATGGTATGGAATATCCCTTTGGTCAGTTTGGGTCAGCTGTCCTGGCTATGTCCCCTCCCAAGATCTTGCCCACCCCAGCCTACTGGTGAGGGGGGCAATGTTGGAGAGACAGCCTTGATGCTGTGGGAGCACTGCTCAGCAGTAGCCAAAACACTGGTGTGTTATCAACACCTTTCTAGCTACCAATACAGAGCACAGCACTACGAGGGCTGCTGTGGGGAAAATTAACTCCATCTCAGCTAGACCCAATACAAGCTCCCTCCTCCCTTGTTCATGCACCTCCAAAGTCCTGGTCCCTGGTGCTGGTGACTCCCAGTGTACAGTCAGCTTCTCAGTAAACTCCCATGTTTGGCTATGTCTCTAAATGAAGGAGAAAAGTAAAATATGTAAGACAGCATTTCTGTGGATATTTATGAATTTCCACTTTCACATGTTGTTACCAGAGCGAAGAAAAAAAAGCCCAGACTGGCTGTCAAATTCACTTGAGTCTTCAAGGCCAGGACTGAGAGAAGACAGGTTTTATTTGTACACTGAGCAAATTGCATCTGGGAGCCAGTGGGACGTGACAAACCTGTCAGTCAGTGATGCTATTCTCAGGGTGACACTTTGGAAGAAATCCTTGCGGGATTGGGTTCCCAGCCAAAGGAAGGTGGTGCTCTGGGCAGCTGAGCAGACACAGAAGAAGAGCTCATTGTCCTCTTTCCCTATGATTGACCTTTTCTGGGGCCAAAGCAGCGTGACGTAGCTTACAGCAGACTATGGACTTTCCTAAAAGATGTATCTTGCCATGCTGACCCAGTGCTGGAGTACCCACCAGGGAGATCTGGTGTGCCCTTTCCACTGAGAGATGAGGATAGGAGTGGGAAACTGGTGGAGAACATCCAAGCCGATATGGCTACTTTAGACTCTCTGGTTGCTCTGTGCTGCCTCAGTAAAGCAAAGGAGCCAGAGGCTGAGACTGTGTCCCTAAATCTACTTCAAAATCAGAAGTCACCAGCTGGCAGATGATTATAGTGTATGGTCTTTCTTCCATCAAACTAATGGAACTTTTGAAATTAATAGAATGCTGAAAAATTCCCAGAGCCTTGTTTTATTTTTAAATTAACACATTTTTCAGTGAGATTGGAGATATAGACCTAAATACTGCCCTCAGTTATACCCACATATCCCCACTGAAGACAGATGATTTCCCCACTAACTGATGGCAGAATATGACATGCAAGGATTTGCATGTTGCCTCTCTGTAAGATGGAAAAAGTCTGCAAAAATGGATATTTTTTATCTCTTAATATAAAAGATGTGCAACTCATTCGATTCCTCTTCAAACTGTTTTATATTTACTGTTTTATATAGTTATTCTGGGCATCAGTTTCCTCAACAGTTACTTAAAAGCTGCACTTGCCAAAACCTGTCAATTATTGCTTCAGTCACAACTTGCACAGTCACCAAGACAGCAGCAGAGAAAGAAGAAATTTTAAACTCATTTGGATGTCAGAATTACACAGTGGAAACTTATCTCTGGTGATATCAGTGTCACCTTTTCAAGCAATACCATGTAAGGTGATTTGAAAGAAATCCTGGGTGAGCAGCTCATTGGACAAGGGAGGGTAGTGGTAGATGTCATCAGGGGAGTCTGGCTGACAGCGGGGAAAGGACGTTGCAGACAAATAGATTTGGCACGCAAGGAAAATGAGGTAGAAAAGCACATCACAAGTGGGTCTCTTGGCATGTGGCCAACTAGATCGTTCAACTCAACAGAGCCACGTGTTGCTTAACTTGCAGCCCTTGGTGTAAAGATATCTTTGTTATTTGCCAACACCCAGAACCAACCACACAAGAAGTGGGGCGCCTGGTTTTTGAGCATGGGAGTGATGGATCTGGCAAAGTCATCAGTCCAGACAGCAACAAGTAGCCAGCACTGAGGGGTGAAGGCTGATATGCACACAGAGGTGCATGGGTCCCTGTGCTGTCCAGCTGTGAACCTCCAGGGCCAGGAGCAGGCCACCATTGCCATCAAGGGACCTCATGACCAGCTACTCAGCACATGTGGAAGAGTGCGCTCTCCTGGAAATGGTACAAATCCCAGAAAGCTGACACCAGTGATGGGGTGCTGATGGTGTAAATGAGGTCATAAACTGATCTCAGGGTGATGCCTCTTTTCTACGTAGATATTTTTAACTTGCTCAGGTAACTTTTTATCCTGAAATTATAGGAACCTGCTTTTATTCCATCATGATTAGTTTTTCTCTGCACTGCTCTGTCATTTCAACCTCATGTACTTTTTGGACTGCAGTACCTGTAGCTGGTAGGTTACAGACCAATTCAGAGAATAAACGCTGTAATACAAAACAGAGAGTCTGTTTTTACCCATGTTGCTTAAAATTAATGCTTCTCAAAGGTAAACCACAGGGACAGTCAGTTTCAGAGCTGTGGGGAGGTTGGAGGTCGAGTGGGCATGGCTAGGAGGTCCCGTGCTTGCTCTGCCTCCTGCAGGCTGTGAAGTCACCCAGCTGACAGCAGCAGCCTTGCTTGGGTTGCCTGTTAGACACGCTTCGCCTCTTCCCTCCCCTCCTGAAAACCCCAAACAGACAAAAAAAGATGCTATCATAGTGTGCAGCATGGACCTTACTTGCTTCAGGAGATGATGTTCTGGGATGCTCTTATAGAGAAACCCTGTTCTCTGGACTTTGGTATAAAGGTACTGAAGGGGAAATTCAAATTGTAACTGCTCAGCAGCGGTAATTTGTGACTGAGGAATGATCTGGCATGGAGGGCAAGAAGGCCCAACTGACTGGAAGCAGGAATGCCAGAGACAGAACTTGCAAGGGAGTGAAGTTTCCCTTGGTGATGAGATAAGAAACAACCTCAGCATTGTCTTGTAAACCATCCTGGAATGTGAGGGCTCAGGGGCCACCTTTGGGCAGCAGAGCTGGGCTGGGGAATGGACCTGTGGCCAGCTGAGGTGCCCCATGCAACCCCTCAGGGGATTGGTGCTGGTGCAAGAGTATATAAGGAATCTGCTTGTGGCGCATCTTTGCAGAGTCCATGTAGAACCGCTTATGGCGGTAGGACTCTGCCCAATGCATTGTTCATTACATTTTTCTATTTAAGCACAAACATGTGTTTAATTCACCTCGAGGGGTACCATAAAAATTCCCCAACACTAGAAACAGAAAAAAGGCATGATCCAAACAAAAACTTATGACAAATAAAACACCATCCATGAAACAACCAGCCAAGTTCCTAACTGCTCTGTTGTGGTTGAAGTTTCATTTAAATCAGTGCAATCACACTAGGGACAAAACTGATCCAGAGTCTAACTGGCATGTGGGGGAGGTCCCCTCAATAGCTCCCTGGGGCTGACTCAAGCAGTGCTATATGAATACAAAGACTTAGTGTGAGTGGCAATATCCAGACTGAGCAGCAGGAAATCTGGGCTCTTATTTTAGATTAGATTGGCCACTAACAAAACATGCCACTTTGGGCAACACCTCACATCTCTTTTTCCCCTTACACATTTATCTGTTCTCCATGTTTAGACTGCAAACTCCTCCAGGCAAGGATTCATTCTTACAACCTCTTCGTACAGCACTATGCACAACAGGCGCCAGTGACTGCTGGAATTAACAAAGAACCCCCAAAGCAGTAGACCACCCAATCCTGTGCTATCTGATGGTCCTTTTGATGGACCTTTTCATGATTCTTTTGATTTGTGATTTGAAAAGCAGGGATGAAATGAGAAAATAAGAGACAGCCATGCCTACCCAAGGAGTTAAAGAGGGACTAAAAGTGTATAAGAGCCAGGGCAGTTGCGCAGGGTGGCCAGCGGGCTGGGGGGCCTGTCAGCAGGACACAGCACCTGGAGTGTCCCTGCCGGGGTACACCACCACCCTGGAGGAAATAGGACCTGCTGCTGGAGCCACAAATGCTCCCCAGGGTGCTGGCACAAGATAGCCCCAGGTGAGGGAGAGGATGGGCCTATTGATCTTTTTATTCTTTTATTTTGAGGGAAACAAAACCCAGGAAGATCTAAATTTGCAACTAAAAGTCCAAAAACATTAAACAGAAATAACACAGATCAAATGCATACTGATCCACCAGCCTCAATATGAAAAGCAAATAGTACAGGACTAGGAATGTGTGACATTACAGCATTTTTCTACAAACTGTCTATATACCAGAAGTGTATGAAAAAAAAAGAAAAAAGGAAAAAAGAAAAGCAAAACACTACAACAAAACACTGAGCTCAGCAACCTGAGAAGACAGTCCTGGGCACAGTTAACCAATTTAAAATTAGTCATCCATATTTCTCTAGCTAGATGTAAACCAAGGGGCTCCAAACAGCCTGACCTCATAAAAACAGGGTGGAGGAAAACAACAGAGAAATAATCCTCTCAACGTGGGCTCAACAATGCACTGTAAAATAATCACACCTGATGTGAATAATGGTCCTTCCTGCAGCCCTGTCCCCCTGCAACACAGCTCTGCCTTGGTACTTCACTCCACAAGAGGCAATTACTAGAGGCTTTACTTTGCTCCAACTTGTTTCTGCTGAGCACCTAGAAAAAAACAGACTTTCGATTTTGTCTGCTTTTCCATAATACTCCAGATCACAAAGATTTCTCAGTTCCAAGGGGTTCTTCTTACTGTCTACTCAGAAATAAGTAACTATATATCTTTTTCTCTTCCCAAAATTTTATATAGACTGTTGGTCAGGGTGAGGTGAGGATTTTGAGGGGGTAGTAGAGCTAAGAGAGGTAGAGTTTCCAAGGCCTAGAGATCATTTGCTTTTTGAAGACATTTTTGTCAGAAATAACTTATTGCTAGGGTGACTTTTAGGTTTTTGTTTCACAGCAGAGATGCCAGGTATGTCTATGTGGATATGCTGTATAGCTCCTGAGCATATTTTTTTGTTTTCAGATATGCTAAATTTGTGTCCAGACCATATGGCTCTTTCCATGTTAAGCCCAACCACATGGCAAGAGAGTTCTCTAGTGCTAACAGCAAATGTAGGTTCTTGACATGTGCAGTGCTATACTAAAGCCTAATAAACAGTCTCCACCAAGACGAAGGAAAGTGACTCTCCAACTATTATACTTAATCAACTTTCCTACCTGCTTCAAGCAATTCAATCAGAAGACTTTTGGACTAAATCAACATGAAGGAATCCTTCCACCTGACTTATTATATGTTTCTCATATTACAGCTCAGAGATACTGGAAGGCATACTATACCTTGGCAGACTCTCCAGGAAGGAAAGTTTCCCTGTTCCTCCTCACATGCCAGTGCAGTGAGACTGCACGAGGAGCTGCTGTTTGCTGTCAAAGTTTTGATGCATCCCTTTGCATTTTTAGATTCTGCTTTAAATAGGTAGCTTCTGCTTCTCAGTAGAGGTGAAGCTAGAGGTAGGCAGAACAAAGAGGGCTTTGGTTTGGTCTGGAAGTCTGGTTCATCTCTAAAGCTGGGCAAGGAAGCAATACAAAGGGGACCTGGTGGAGCAAGTGAACGAATCTGGCTTCTGGAGTAGGTGTTCACATGAGTTCTGCGTGTTTAGGAGATGCTCCTGTGCAAGACTTGAGTCCTGGCTACTTTTTGCACACTTCTGGCACAATGTGGACTGCCAGGGTGTCTGCTCTTGACTGCTTGCTCCTTGCGCCCAGAAAGCCAGAGCTCAAGCTGTGAAATTAAACCAGGAGCTTAAAGGTGTGGACAGAAGGTTTGTTAAGACACTTTCCAGCATCTGAGTGTGGGCTGCTCTGTCAGTGTAGAAATAGCCAGAATTATTTACATCTCATCCAGGGAAAGGATTGCTACAAGATATATTGATGCCTGGCAGCGATACTGATTTTCATCTGTTGAAATTACTCCCTGGGCATTTGGCCACACCAGGGTCACTGGAAGACGTGGCTCCCCAGGCATGCATCTGTGGTCACTGATGGGACCAGTGGTGGGGGTGGCATATGCCTTCTCCTCATGCTCTTCCACCTTTCAAGTGGGGCCCCATTTGTCTGTTCAGTGTCTGGGGGCTTTGGACAGTTGAATGATGTTTGAAAAGTGTTTGCAAATGCTTGGAATGAACGATCAAGTTGTTGAGATGTATGAGGTTCGCACAGGTGGACTTTTGTGTGTGTGTGGGGGGGGGCTTGCTTGGAGGCTTCTTGAAGTAAATTGGTCTGACACAGGCTTGGATGCATTGCTTTAAAATTTGGGTGTCATTTTCTCACTATGTGCCCTACTTGGGTGAACATTTTTCAAGTGAGCAGTTCATCTGCATGCACAAAACTGTGTGCAAAATCTGGATTAAGGTCTGGACATGGTATGCTTCGTAGTCTCTCTTGAAGATTTTTTGCTCCGATGGCTTCTGATTTCTTTGGTTTATCATTCATTGCACGCATATGGAAAAATGTGTGTCTAAAAAAGTGATGGTCTGGAGGTTTTGGCTTATCAATTATGTAATGATTTATTTACCCAGAATTGGAATTATAAAAATGGAAATACACTAATACCTCATATCCTCATTATTACTCACCCCATCACCACCATTACTGAGGGATAAAGACAAAAGGAATCTCACTCCCGCAATCCCACCTATAGATACCTCCCTCGTTCTAGTCAGCTTCATCTCTTAACCCTTTTCCCATCATTCCTAGGAATGAGAAACTTGCAACACTGGTATGTATTTTACATTTACTAATAATTGTAAATTATATTATAACTCGTGTATGTTTTCTTTAGACTGGGAGATTATAATATCTTACCCCTCCAAAAGCAAGCCAACATTCTGCTCTTTCCTGACATATGCTTTCTTTTATCATTTTATTATATGAGATACATTTAGTTATGTCTTTTCTGTTTGTTTGTTTCTCCAATTAAATTATATTTAGGTTTCACATTCCCAGCGTTTTCTGTCCTATTTCTGAGTGGGAAGAAATGGGCCATTAAAAAAACATGATCTCTTTGATTAGTTGTGAGAACCAGAGCTAGAGTATGCTTTTGGATAGAGATGTGGGACTTGGTATTACCCATTCAAGAAGAGGACCCTTTAGATACACTGACTGACACCAGTCCTTGTTGCTGCTTTTAACCTCTGGGGAGATATGAGCCATGTTATGACTTAGTCAGAAGTACCAGATCTGCCAGGAAACTCAGCATTTATCTATGCAGTATTTAGATGGCTGCATTATTCATTAATTGCTCAGAATCAAGAGCCTGACTAAGCTCACCCGCTCACTGTCTCAGCCCTAGCTCATCAAATCTGTAACACAAATATCTCTGTTCCCTGTCTCAACCAGGTGCTATTGGAGCCTTTCAAGATTCAAGTCCCCCCACTTACCTCTTCCAATTAAACACATAATCAGTAATAGTTAACAGTCATTCTGATACAACATTTCAAATTCTTATAACCTGTATTATGTATTAACCAAACTAACTAGAGATGCTAGCCCCTGCATAGTGGTAAACCCATCGGTCCTGTCCAAATCATTCTCCTGTTCTCAGCTGTCTCGAGCAAGAATGATTGAAGTTTGTGTGACACCTTTCCTTGACAAAACACTTAATTCAGTATCCCTTCTCTATGTGGCTTCTGGGATTGGGAGAATGGCTCAGCTACGCTCAGCAGTTTGTGTCCATTTTAGGAGACACCCTCGCACAACAGCAGCTCTTCCTACTGTTTGCAGCCAGAGTTTCAAATAGCATTGTTTTTTCTCAAATGGACATAGTTTCTTGGATCCCAAATCATCATTGTTTTGTTTTGGTTTTGGTTTTTTGTTTTGTTTTGTTTTGTTTTCTCTCTTCTGTCTTTTTGTATATCTGCAAATCTCCAGTGAAGCTAAAATTACCTTCTAGCAACACAAGCATTCTGTTTTTTCAGGGTTTTGTTGACTAGAATGTCAGTATGGGACAACTTGTACTTCCTTGATAATGTTCTATAATAGAAGCAGTAAATAATCATGACAAACAAATATAAGTTTAATATTTTGGTACCGTTTTCCACCAAACCAAATGAAAGATAACAGGGACTAGTGATTACCTTGTCTAAACAAGGGCTTCCTTGCTTGAAAGTCCTGCTCTAAAAACAAAGGCAACCTTTTTCAGACATTATAATGTCAAGGTTTCTATGTCTAGTAATAATAGCTGTGATATGCATGATCACATCTTTAGTTATATTGCCTTTTATGGTGGAAACAATAATCTGTGACATGTCTATGTTATTTAGCTTTTTCCAAGAGACTTAAACACATCTACAGCGACTCCACTTTTCATGTACCACCACCAGTCTGGTCTCATTTCCAGCTGTACCTCTGGCAGTCAGAATCCATATTTCATTTGAGATATTTTTTAAGCTGATTGATACATATATGAAATCTTTCTCTGGATTTTGTTCTACTGCTATTGTCAAATGCTCTACCAAGTGCTTTTGCAATAGCCAGATCTCTCCCAGGATTGCATTCAAACAGCAAATCATAAATCTTCAGAGAAAATGAAATCCCTTTAGTCTTGGATAACATTTGTGAAGTTCATTTTGGTCATCATGATGAATGTTATATGATCACTCTCCACTGACATTGACCTCTCAGAAATAAAGTTCTGAAACCTTTTACATGTGAGGACTAAGCATCCTTGTCTATGTAAGTGTACTGACTTCCAGTTTTTATTGATACCTGTGGCATATTGTAGGGATTGATTCACGGACTCTGGTGTGGGTAAAACCAAAGACCTTTATTGTTTACAAGTTTGTGCTTATATAGATTCATTAGCTGTCCATGCGCTCAGGCTTGTTCCTTGATTAGTTAATACTTTCTGTTCACGTGCCGCGGCTAAGCTTCTGATTGGTGCTGTCGAGCAAGACACACGTCTTCTGGCTTCGGTCCCATATCTGTTTTCCAAATTATTTCAGTCTTCAGCTTCTTTTCTGCGCACCTGCTTCATCACTTACTTACTCCCTCATTCTATGTCTTTCAAGGCTATGTTTAATTGTTCAAGGTCGCTCGCAACACTCCCTGCGAATCCCACAGCATATATGTTAAAACTATCCAGATATGACCTTACAGAGGTATGAGCACAGCACCAGCATGCTCTTTGGAAGCATCTGTGAATAAGAAAGACTTTAGCTCAGAGTGGGACCTCAGTGTTGCAAACACTTGTTAAGGTTTGCCTTCATGCCTCTCTGATATCCTTGATCAAAAAATCCTTGTTCAAAAAAGATGACTACCCTATAAGTCTTCAGTTGTATTAGTCATCTTTGCTGCCTGTGCTTTCCTTGCCATGCTCACATCACACTTTCTAGCACTGTGGGCACATGTTCCCATCCTGTTATTACTGAATGATCCATCTGAGATCAGTTTGACAAGGAGGGCAGCGCAGCTCTGGGACAGGTTACTGAGAGATACTGGTGAATCTCCATCCTTGCAGGTTTTCAAGACTGGAGTAGATAAAGCCACGGCTGACCTGATCTGGTGCTGGTGAAAGTCCTGCTTTGAGCAGGATTAGATGGATTAGATGTCTCCTCCCAGCCAGCATTTCTGTATGTCTAGTGTAAGTTAATGGTCCATTCACCCTGAGCTGTGATACTGGTGAATGCTTTGCAGAGGATTTTCTGTGAGCTAATGGTGCTGTTGTCATCCTCTCTATCTAAGCAGGGCACTACGCAAATCCTTGGAAATTTTTTGAAGCTGTATAACCCATTGTAATGCCTCCATTTTTAAATGCTGGGCACTGTCTTGTCTTGTGTGCTTTGCCATAGTGTATTCAAATCAATGCTAGTTTTTATCGATTCCAGCTTTGATCCTGGTGACTCTGTCACTTGTCTATTTTCGTGCTGTTTTGAATCTCCCGGTGCTCACAGTGTACAGCACGCACTGCTTTCCCTCAGCTTCAGACAGAAGCAGCCAACTACATTTGCCTGGCAAATTCTAACTGTCTTGTCAAAAGTTATTTCTGGGTCCTCTGGTTGTTCCTCAGAGTGTCTGGCACAAGGACCTCATCCCTAATCAGGGACACAGTTAACCCCTCCAGCCCGACAGCGAGATTGCCCCCTTGAGGTTCGATCATTCAGAAGACTTCTGTTTTCTCCCTTTTTTCCTGTTGTCTCTATTTAAAAACATATAAACCATATGCTGAAGAGTCTTATGAAAGCCAATACATTTATACAGAGTGCAGTATTCCTCAAATTTATGTATGAGTTTCATAGTTAGCCCTCTCTGCATGAGTTAACTGAAAACTATTAAGAACATCAATAGTCTAAGAACCACTGATTGCCAGAAATAAAGCTGCTTTCTGATGATCTGCCCCCTTGTTGGTGGTTACAGCTTGCAGAGACAGGGAAAAGTCCTGTCTAAACCAACTCCAGTTATCCTTGCCACATCCAGCAATTTCATGATGCTGCTTTTAACTGCTCCCTTCTGACACTTGGGAATTTTTCTGAGGTTCATTTTGTAGGTAGTGGCAGGTATTGTTCAGCAACTGGCCAGAATCAAGGTATCTATAGACTTGTGCTTCATTTGGCCCAGTGCATGATGCTTGAGCTGGTCCAACTGGTGCATTTCAGAGCCCCTTGGAGGTACTGCTTCCCACGGGGAAATACCCCAGTGAGTCAGACGGTAGCTGAGCTTGCCCTTTTACCAACTTCGTGATAGCTTTTCTCAAGAAAAGGAGGTTAGGGACAAGCCGATGACTGGCAAGGTCCCCTGACAGCCAGGCTCCTGAGGTAAGAAGGAAACCTCCAGGGATGAGACTTGTGTGTCCCCTATGTTTCAGAAGGTCCCCTTATGAAACCTGGCTTCAACTACGTCTCCCTTGCCCTTATGCTTAGTTACTCGCCTGAGTACCTCTGTTATTATGGTTGCAGAAATACTGTGTAAAGTCATGTTTTATGTTTGGTGTGATTTAAACTTATTTTTTTGTTGCAGGGGTTGTGGTTTTTTTTTTCCATTTAGATGTTGGATTATGTTGTCAAATTAGCTCTGAAAATAATCTCTTGACCTTGTTTGGCTTTTCCAGTAGAAATGTCTCTTCATAATGAAGTTTTAATTGCTTTATGCTATCCTTATTTCAATCAAGTATTTTTTAAATCCTTTTGGCCCTGGAATTTACTCTACAGATCTGATCTTGGTGTGTCTCAGTTCCTAGATTTTTCCTTATTCAAATCATCGTCTTTGCTTTTTGCTGGCCAAATAACTGGAAGATATTTCCTTTCATTCATTACCCATTTGAATGCCAGGAGTCTCCCTATACCAGCATACAGTGCATGTTAATAAGACAGTGTACAGTAATGACAGCATTAGTGTATGCTGTCCTGCAGCCTCTGATGACAGCTGGACTTTATAAAAACTGCATTATCACTTAGTGAAATGTGTCACCAAGAAAAGGAAATGGGCCCACAAGCAGTGAGACCACAAAGTCCATAGTTCCTCTGCTCTTTTTTGTTTATACAAGAGAAGAATTAATTTTGCATAGTGGTATACTTAGATCCAGATCAACCTGCTACAGTGTTGAGCAAGCACACTTTCATTACTCCATCATCCATTTTTCTTCCAAAGATATTTTTTAAAGCCTTGAAAGCATAAAGTATCAAACTGTTGAAATTCTATCAAATGATAAAACACATGGGCCTGATTCATTGCTGGCATCACATAAATGATCTATGGAATTACATCAGAGATCATCTTGGGTCCTTGTGTCATTATGATGATTACATACTAGTTTTACCAGAACTAAAATAAAATTGGAAGTCTAAACTATATTTTTATAAAACATAACTGCTTTACCCATTTTTATTAGATGTGTTCTCTAGCTTGCAGTATACTATAGGGTAGCCAGGAAAAAATATAAAAGAAGTATTTTATACATAAGCAAGATGTTCTTCTGCCTACACTTGGGTACGTGCTATGTTAACATTCTTTTCTTAATGTTTGTCAACATATTTGCAGCTGTACCTAAGGTTCTTCATTAGAATAGGAAAAGGTCCTATATAAATCAATGAATAAAATAAATACTTCAGGGTTTATTTTATTTTATTTTTTGAGGCATACTTTAACTAGACATGTGATAACAAGAGCATATTGAGACAGTACTTTACCATGAATATTTTAAGGAATGCAAGGAGTACTGGAATAGCCAAAATGGCATATATGCATATTTTGCATACATCATAGTGTCTATATATGTATATATAACTTGAACTAAATATTTAAAGAAATTGCAGAAATCATCTCATTTTATGATAGCATTGATTGGTTATTTTACTTGATGGTTATTTAAAACTGAATAATGCCCCAAAATAATTGCATTTTAAAATAATATATCTAATCGTGGAAGAAGTATTCCAAAATCATTTTCTTTTTCACTTGCTAAGGATTAAATAACAAAGTCTGTATTCTTTATTGCTGATTTCAACTATTAAACCAACTACATATAAGCAGTGCTGATTGCAATATAAAGAGCTGTTCTCCTGGGTCCTACTAGTATTCATTCTCATTCTACACTTTAAAAATCCATTCATCAAGTACTCTGCAGTGGCACCAGAGCTTAGCATGTGCATATTATCTTTCACTCATATTCCAGTGCAGTCTTCTGGAGAGGAAGAGAGAGACTGCGAGTGTGCATAGCATGTGTGACTCCCCTGCCATACACACACGCACACATAGATCTGTGTATACATTCGTAGCACATCGCATGTAATTGCCGAGAAGCCCTTCGAAGGGGGTGAATATAATAGTCTTCTCTCCCCAGAATCTCTTGTAATTTTTGGAGTCTTAAACCAAACCAATCTTGTAAACAGCTAGGTGAGCATCAGTGCCAGGAGTTTTTTGATATGCAGCATAAGTGAAATGCTGCATAATAGAAAATGATGGCGCTATTAATCCTATAGCACTAGTGATTCCCAGCCCCTCCGCTATTGATACCAACACCATTGTCTCTGGCTTTAAACTTCATCAGTATGCAAACAGAGTGCCACTATGATGGGTGGTAACTTGGTTGGATGCACTTTCTACATTTCTGGCAAATTAGTATAATTATTTTCAGAGCTGCGGGCAACTCATGCATGTTTTATCCTCCATCTGGACCTGCATGCTACACAATAGTGATAAAAGATGATTTCCCCCCTTGGATGTTCATAGGCCATCATCGACACCGTCCTGATGAAATGGTCATGTATCCCCTAGCACTTCTATATCTGCCACAGCTTGACAACAAAATTATTTCCCTATAGTACTAAAACACTTCAAATATTCAAGCCCTCTGTGCATATATTTGTGTTTTGAAGCATTCAGTGTTAACATAATGTGGTAATTTATAAACTGACAAACTATACAGAAATCTTATGAGGTCTGCAAAGCAGCAGAAAAGAAAGCAAAAGCTTTTTGCGCTCTATAATAATAATCTTATCAAGTGTCAGAGGCAGTTTTTAGTCTCCCATTGTTAGTGCTTTTCACTCCTGGGCTTAGTTACTGTATGCTGAAGCTGAGATGCTTTGAATCAAACTATTGTCATGATTGTAGCTCACGACAAACTGTACCATCATTGCTTGAGCAAAAAGGGGAAATAAGAACTTCCATCACTGACCATTTAAAAGGGAAAAAGATGAAGGCAAAAAGGCTAAAACAGAATTTACCAAAATTAAACATTCATGTCCATGATAGAAAATAAAGTCCGTCCAAGCAAGAAGAATCAATATCTGCAAAGCTGATATTGTTCACAAGAAAGAGGAGAAGAAAAGAAAGATCAGCTTCCTTTGTTTCTTTGTTATAAAATCATTTTAATGATTAAAATCCATCACTGTGATTGCCCTCCTTAGTAAGTGCAGGCTGTCCTTACAGGCTCACCATTAATCCCTAAATAGCTAGACATTGGGATTCTCATCGCCTGTACCAACCGAGGCAAAGGACACCCTTCTCACTTTTATTGCAGGAGCCTGATTCCCCCCCAAATAAATTAAGGACTAATTTTGCCGGGACCCGGGAGAGGACTCAGTGTCTTCTGCTGCCCCCATCCATCTCACGCGGACACAACTGACAGGCAGCCTTGCCTGGCATGGGCAAAGTGGGGTGTGTGGGGCACTGCACCCCTCGGGGCAGTCCTGCGTCTGGCCACGCTACCTGCGCACTACAGCTGAGCAAGGGGGCCGCTGGCATAAACACTCCTCATTGGGGCTGTGCCAGGGTCGCCATGGCAACAGTATAATAGATTTGCCCTTATTCAATCCCAGAGGCCACATTGAAGCATGATGCAAAATTTGCTTGAGCCTGAATTCCTTTCAAGTCATGGCTTGTGTCAGGAAACAAGTCAATGTGCAGACAACAGTAAACACAGGGACGGAAAGAAACCTTTACTTTCCCATGCTGCGTGCTCGCGGTGACATTCAAAAGCGAGACCCCTCTGGACCCCATTTCTGTCTCGTTTCCTGGTTATTAATTCACTTTTCAGATGGGAGCAGGGGTGGCAATGGGACCTGGGCAGCCATGGCAGGCGGAGGGCAGCCTGGCAGCCCCAAGGTGATTGCGCTCTGCGTGGGTGGACCCCAGCCCCCAAAACCACCGTCCCCCAGAGGAAAGCGAGCCCCATCCCCAGGGCATGGAGCATCCCCTGCAGGGCCAGGGCTGCCCCAGCATCACCCTTGGTGCTGCAAAGCATGGGCAAGCACAGCTTGGAAGTGAAACCATCCCCTCTGCAAAGTTTATCTTAATCATTAACTAAAGCGCAATGAGTTTAACGGTTTGCTTGGCTGTGGTAACGAGAACGAAACATCCTGCAGTCCTAAGGTCTGCGAGCCCTAGCCAGACTTGGGGCTTCTCTACATCACCAGTACAGCTGCTCTCCCTGTCACACCAAGAATATATCTTTTATTTCAAAATCTCATGCTAATACAATAGATAACACTTCCACAAGTTCGCTCCTGATTTTTCCCTCTGCAATTGCTCCAGAGTCAGGGAAGCCATCTCCGTGTTGGTGGAGGCCAGCCAGCCCTGACTTGGAGCTGTGGAGACAAGGAGGCATCCTTGGACAAGAGCAGGTGCTGTTATTGCCAAGACCCAAACACACGTATAAGAAACTTTCCAGTCCTACAACTAGACCTTGCTTACTCATCTTCAGCATCTTTCCAGACAGGGGCCCCAGGCACCTTCTGCACCTGCCCCTCACTCATGGGACGCACCCCAACAGAAACCTGCCCTGGAGGAAGGCTGAAGGTTAGCATGGTGGCAGAGCATCCCATGCTAGTACATCATGCTGCGTCCTCTGTAAACCAACAAATGCCCTGAACATGGTCTCACAGCCCTTCTTGAATGGTTTCTGTTGGGACTGGACTGCTTGAGGCATTTGCTGGCACACTGGGTGGCCAGGCTCTCTGTGGTGACACAGAAGAGCTGGCAAGGGACAACCAGCACCTTTCTTGGACTTTTTCCATGACTGATTTTTTTTTCTCATTTTGCTCGGCTCCTGGCATGCATGGCTGTTCTGGGAGCAATGCCATTTGCAGGGTGAAGACCCTCTGGCAAAGGCCTTGTGGTGTCCAGGTCATGGGTTGCAGCTGCTCTGCCGGCCGCCATGTGTTTGTCATGCACCACCCCATAGCAGCCCACACCGGCCCTCGCCCCAGCCCTCCTCGCTCCCCTTTGCCAAGGACCAGTGCAGTAGGCTGCTCCTCACCGATGGCTTCCTGGCAGGGCTCATGGGGTGTGGAGAGACAGTGAGAGCTTCTGCAATGCAGATTATTCATTTTAAATATGTTTTTATTTCTGTGGCTGGTAAGATGGTTTCTTTTCTCTTTTATTGGTTGCTTGTCTTCCCTAGCTTGTATGCTGAAATTGGCACTTCATTTTCACTTCAATCCCGGCCTAATATTAATGTAGGCAGTGATATAAGAATATGAAAAAAAGAAAACCAATCCTTACGTTCCATGAACCCACTGGTGATGGATTAAATATAACGTATTTTTTCCTTATATATTATGGAAATAGTTCTTGCATGTCTGAAGACACACGGTATTATCTAAAGCACCCTATTCAGACATGCAAGCTAAGTTGCCTCTGCTGTACTCTGAGTAAACAGGATCGGGCTAATGGTGCTTTGTGTAAATGAGGCACATGTTAGATTGAGTGCATTCAGGTCTGTTTATCTAGTTATGATTTTTCTTTGCAAGAGCCTTTCAGTCTCCAGTTTCCTTGTACAAATGTCCCTTGCACTGGGTATCTATCTGGGAGATGGGAGAAGGTCTAAAGAAGTTCAAGATTTTACAGCTCAGTTGAATACTGAGGAAAATGGATACCAAGGTCAGGTTAAGAATAAAGAAATTGATTCTTTATCATTGTTCTGCTACACAAAAAAAAGTCGGTTGTAATAGGTGACAACGGAGGGAAAATGTTATGGAAACTGAACATAGCAAAATTTTCCCAGCAATTTATTGTATATGTATTTTGATTGCTCCTATCCCACTGTTCAGCTTCTCTGCACAAAACTGCGGCATGGCTGGCCCTGGTAATGGATTCCTTCCAACAGACCCCTGTCAATTCTGGTCTGTACTGGTTTTGGCTGGGATAGAGTTAATTTTCTTCATAGTAGCTGGTATGGGGCTATGTTTTGGATTTGTGCTGGAAACAGTGTTGATAATATAGGGATGTTTTCATTATTGCTGAGCAGTGCTTACACAGAGTCAAGGCCTTTTCTGCTTCTCACACCACCCCACCAGCGAGGAGGCTGGGGGTGCACAAGAAGTTGGGAGGGGACACAGCCAGGACAGCTGACCCCAACTGACCAAAGGGATATTCCATACCATATGACATCATGCTCAGCATATAAAGCTGGGGGAAGAAGAAGGAAGGGGTGGACGTTCGGAGTGATGGCATTTGTCTTCCCAAGTAGCTGTTACGCATGATGGAGCCCTGCTTTCCTGGGGATGGCTCTAAACACCTGCCTGCCGATGGGAAGTAGTGAATGAATTCCTTGCTTTGCTTTGCTTGCGTGTGCGGCTTTTGCTTTACCTATTAAACTGTCTTTATCTCAACCCATGAGTTTTCTCACTTTTACTCTTCCGATTCTCTCCCCCATCCCATTGTGGGGGGAGTGAGCGAGCGAGCGGCTGTGTGGTGCTTAGCTTCCTACTGGGGTTAAACCATGACATGGTCATTGATCCAGATATATATGATGGCTCAGGAGCAAGAGGCTGCATCTACATCCTGCCATGAATGCTTTCAGGAGTAAGCTATTTCACACTTTAGTGTTATTACAGTTTTGAATATGTGTATAATGCAGTACTGTACATCAGACTAAACCCTACATAATACTGCAGATGTGACCCATTCTGTTTCATCTGTGCTACCAAGGAATGGGAGGGTAACAGCGCAGAATTAAAAGATATTCTATTGTGGTTCTCCACTAATTATTACAATATTTTCAAGACAAAGAAGTGCCACATGGAATGTATTTATATTCAGATAGATTTCATATTGTGTTAAAAAAAGGCAGCTTCACTTAAATCACATGGATATCTACTATATGCTCAAAAAAGCCTGTAGTGGGTTGACCCTGGCTGGATGCCAGGTGCCCACCAAGCCACTCTATCACTCCCCCTCCTCAACTGGACAGGGGGAGAAAAATACGATGAAAGGCTCATGGGCTGAGATAAGGACAGGGAGATCACTCAGCAATTACCATCATGGGCAAAATAGACTCGACTCAGGGAAATTCATTTAATTTATTACCAATCAAAAGTCAGAGTAGGGTAATGAGAAATAAAACCAAATCTTAAAACACCTTCCCCCCACCCCTCCCTTCTTCCCGGGCTCAATTTCACTCCCGAATTCTCTACCTCCTCCCCCCTTGAGCGGCACAGATGGACAGGGAATGGGGGTTGCGGTCAGTTCATCACACGTTGTCTCTGCTGCTCCTTCCTCCTCACACTCTTCCCCTGCTCCAGCATGGGGTCCCTCCCATGGGAGACAGTCCTCCACGAACTTCTCCAATGTGAGTCCTTCCCACGGGCTGCAGTTCTTCACAAACTGCTCCAGCGTGGGTCCTTTCCACGTGTCCCTTCCACGGGGTGCAGTCCTTCAGGAACAGACATTTCCAGTGTGGGTCCCCCATGGGGTCACAAGTCCTGCCAGCAAACCTGCTCCAGTGTGGGCTTCTCTCTCCACAGGGTCACAGGTCCTGCCAGGAGCCTGCTCCAGCACAGGCTTCCCACAGGGTCACAGCCTCCTTTGGGCATCCACCTGCTCTGGCATGGGGTCCTCCAGGGGCTGCAGGTGGATATCTGATCCACCGTGGACCTCCATGGGCTGCAGGGGGACAGCCTGCCTCACCATGGCCTTCACCACAGGCTGCAGGGGAATCTGCTCCGGCACCTGGAGCACCTCCTCCCCCTCCTTCTTCACTGACCTTGGTGTCTGCAGAGTTCTTTCTCTCACATATTCTCACTCCTCTCTCCGGCTGCTGTTGCGCAGGAGTTTTTTTCCCCTTCTTAAATATGTTATCCCAGAGGCGCTACCACCGTCACTGATTGGCTCAGCCTTGGCCAGCAGCGGGTCCATCTTGGAGCCGACTGGCATTGGCTCTATCTTACATAGGGGAAGCTTCTGACATCTTCTCACAGAAGCCACCCCTGTAGCCCCCCTGCTACCAAAACCTTGCCTTGCAAACCCAATGCATGCAACAGAAGAAAATTATGCAATTTTTTTTCATAGCAAGTGGCTGTAGAGTTTTTCTAATCCATAAGGAGAAACTGGAATGGGTAAGCAGTGGTTTGGGACACCTGTAGACCAGTCTACAGAGTCTAAATTTGCACAAGTCATTTGCAGACCAGCTCGTTTCACTTAAACACAGGAACACTTTCAACTAGCTAAAAAGATATTCATGAAGCAGAAGTGCTTTTTTTAGAAACAGGTAGAACTGCCCAGGCATTAGATCAAAGGTGAATCTAAAAGCAATGTCACCAAACTGGGCAAGGAGCCTCCCAGTTGCCCATGGGTATTTTTTTGCCACAGCTCCTTTAAACTTGGCTTTGAGTTGGTTGGCTTAGCTACACAAAACCACTGTGGTTTTGGTGGTTGTTTCAAGTCATACAAAAGATTTTTTTTAAAATGCTGTCCTGGTTTCAGCTGGGATAGAGTTAATTTTCTTCCTAGTAGCTGGCATAGTGCAGTGTTTTGGATTTAGTAGGAAAAGAATGTTGATAACACACTGATGTTTTTAGTTGTTGCTAAGTAGTGTTTATCCTAAGTCAAGGACTTTTCAGCTTCTCATGGCCAGCCAGCAAGAAGGCTGTAGGGGCACAAGAAGCTGGGAGGGGACACAGCCAGGACAGCTGACCCAAACTGGCCAAAGGGATATTCCATACCATATAACATCATGCCCAGTATATAAACTGGGGGGAGTTGGCTGGATCACTGCTTGGGGACTGGCTGGGCATCGGTTGGCGAGTGGTGAGCAATTGCATTGTGCATCACTTGCTTTGTATATTCTAATTCTTTTAGTATTATTGTTGTCATTTTATTATTATTATCTTTATCATTATTTTTCCTTCCTTTCTGTCCTATTAAATTGTCTTTATCTCAACTCATGAAGTTTTTTTTTCGATACTCTCCCCCATTCCACTGTGTGGGGGGAGTGAGCGAGCGGCTGCATGGTGCTTAGTTGCCCTGGGTTAAACCACGACAAATGCGCTTATAGAAAAAAGCAATAGCATGTGCTTAACAGGGGCAGGACCACAAAGGTTGTCTAGAAATCACTCCAAAAAGCTAGAGGATGAGGTTTCATGGTGCAGATCTGAGCCAGCAGGAGGGGAGCAGCCTTGTACCCTGCCAGGCCTGAACTGGGGCTGGGGCATCACACCTTCTCCTGCCCCAGAGTCACTCAGAGGCCCACACCTCTGAGGGCTACCGCCCACTCCTGACCTCTGCAGCCACACTCGAATGCAATTCCCTCACACTTCTGTGGGGAAAAAACCCTCGGCAAAACCCCAATGCTTTAGGAGCCCTTCCTGTTGTAATGTGAGAGATCTCACCCACAGAACCTGTGAATGGGCTAAAGACCTCTCTATGGAATACTTGTATCAATCAAACCGGTTTCAGAGAGAAACTATTGATCTTTATTCTTATCTGTACAGAAAACATTTACAGGGCTCAAATCAAAAAGTATAATTTTATTATATAATTTAAAAGTCTGTTTGCAGAATTCTTCAGATGGTATCATTCTCTCAAGGGCATTCCCTAAATTGATTTAACAGTTATACATTGGGTATAATATTCTCTATGAACTAGGTGTTTTCCACAATTTCCAGAATTCCACAAAGTCTAAAGACTTTCAGTACTACATAAAAAAAATCAAAACTCAGTCTTAAAGATAATTGACTTAATTTTTCTGTCCAACCCCCATTACAGAAAGACTATATACCCTAATGCAAGACCGTTTATCATTACAGAGCTCTGCTGAAAACTATTTACCACTTTACCACTGTATGTTCCTGCAGTCTACCTCTGCTCCTAATTCTGTTTTGAACTCTGCTAAATCTGGCTCAGTTTTGCATGGTGGCAACAAGTTCTGTAATCTGGTGTATATGCTGTGTGAAAAACCAATTATTTCATTTTTAACGTGACATCTTTAGCTTAATTAAATATGGCTTTATTAATGCACCTTTTCCGTACTGTTCATTATTTGACATACTTTCATTGTGTCCCTTTCTCTTTTGTGCTCTGCATGCAAGATCAACCTGCACTGAGAAGCTCAAGTGAAGACGTTTCCTGAGGCTGGAGCCACACACATTCTTCACATGGGCTCATGTTCACACTCACCTCAACGCCGGTGCTCACTCAGGGGACAGAGCTCAGCATCCTTTTGACCTTGGGATGTTCCTTGCAGGGCAAAACACATACATAAGTGCTCCTGGTCTTTTCCACACCTCATGGTATGAGAGCTTTTCCAGCCCTCTAGACCTTTCTTATCTCTGAAGTTGTCCCTGAGTTTTTACCATTTCTTTCACATCTGTGGGATGGAGTGATGAGAACTGAACACAGCCCTCCAGGTGAGAGCATACGCTTGATTTACATAATTGCATTGTGGTCTCTCGTATGTTATTCTTCAATCTGTTCATGATGGATCCTTACACCCTGGTAGCATTGCTGACTGTTGCTATTGCTGAGCTAAGGTCTTCATCCATTTGTCCATAGCGATGACTCCCAGGTGACTTACAGGCTTTGGAAAATTATACTCTGGGTCTATTTTCTGAATATCTGCACTTAATTACTGATATCTCCACACAGCACTATTTGTGAGCACAATGAATGAGCTCTGTTGGGTACTGAAATCAGTATACTCATTGCAGATGTGCCCTGTAGACGTGCCCTTAGCATCTGAAAAATAATGTATGCGTAGGACAGACCATTTCCCCCCTTACATTTCAGATAGCAACACTGAGCTTCACCTGCCAAACTGCTGCCCATGTTCATCTTGCTTGTCTCAGCATAGGAATTTCCTCTAAATCTTTTCAGTGTTTGATTAACATTAATGTGAGGGTTATTGCAAGAGCTCTAACTCAACTTCCCAGCTTCTTTTTTGATTTTAACAAATAGGTTAGAGAATGCTAACTTGGTCAATCTTTTTTATTATGAAATGAAACAGAGCACCATCCTAAAGAAAATGTCAGTAGTTTGAAAGCTTTTTTCTTCTTTTTTTTAAAATTCTTGTACAGAAACAAAATTTCAATTTCATGCAGAACAAAAGTTCTGGAAAAAAATGAATTTAAGACAATTGAGATATTTCTTCCTCTGTAATTTTGATATGTTTAATTTCAACATTGCCCACATATTTTTGCTTTGGCAGTTTGACTTTAAAGTAAATTGTAAATATAAGTAAAATAGTAACATTAAATGTTCATGTAATGAAAGGAAATTCTAGTTGTAATGAAACATTGCAACATAATTAAATCTGTAAAGTTCATATGACTCATTTTGACCTTTTCCATAGCAAATTTCATTTAAATCAACACGTTCCTGTGAGACAATGATGTGATTTAAATAAATTTGTTTTTTTTTAAAGCAGAAACCTGTTCTATTAAAAACACAATCAAAAGTTCCCACTGTTAACCTTTGCTATTTCAGCAATTTACAGCCTATTCTTCTTTTGTGTCCCTTAGCCAGTTTCCCAAGCAGGACAGTTTTTCCTCTGTGTACTTGGCCACTTTGTTTCTTTTGTAGCTTCTCTTGATGGACTACACTAAAAGCTATCAAAAGTCCAAATAAATTTTATCCCCTATTCATTTATTAGTACATTCTAGGAGATTAAAGAGGCACCATTTTCATTTGAAGAAACTCTGCTAATTAGACTCCATTGTGATCTTTAATGCTTTTTTATTGTTTTAATCATAATTCCAACAGTTCAAAAACTGGCATGCCAGATTTTCCAGGTCATTCACTTTTGAAGGTAAATACAGCATTTTCCATGCATAAATTTTCAGATAAATTTTCCAGTTTCAGTGTGGTTGTGTTTGCTTAAGCTCAGCCATTTCATCTTTAAGCCTTCTGGCGCTGCTGGGTGCCTTCCACTGAACCAAGTGACTTTTACTCCTTTACAATTTATCACTTTGCTTCAGCATCAAGTTTTCTGGGACACCTCTACCTCTGACAGCACCTCATTCTTAAAATCAAATACATTTTCTGAGCAAGAAAACCATGATTTTTTTATTATTATTATTTTCATGGAAGCTGGAATAAGGAAAATTTGGTAGATGAATTTTGCCTATCCAGATTTCAGATACCACCAACTTTCATACATACAAAGACTGAGCTCTGCTGTCATCTTGTCCAGTACTGTTTTTCAGCAGGGTAGGAACACTCGCAGCAAATCAGTAGCCTAAGCATTGCTGGGCTTTTATAGACACTATGGAAAAGGGGAGGTAAGTGAGATATGAGGATAATAATAAGAGTGTCTTGCAGAAGTTTACAGGGACCTTCCTCAAACTGTCATGGGAAATCTGGGAGTAAAAAAAAATATATTAACCAGCAAATAAGATGAATAGCACAGAATTATAATAAGTTAAGATGGGAAGTCATCTAGTCCAGTCACTTCCAAAACTAGTGTTTTGGAACCTGACAGCATGTCTTACTTTGCACCTTTGTAAGTGCCCGGGCAATCAGACAGGGATCACACAGGGAGGTGACAGAAGCAGTTGCATGTACACTTCAGACATCATTTTTTATTAATTTCATGATTTTACAACTTTAAAAATATGCACACTCTTACCTATTTGTTAACATTTCTTTGAGAGCAGAACTGAGCTTTATGGGAAGAAGTGTCCTTTGATGAGAAGCAGAGGCCCATCAGGTTGGTTCAGGGAGGGAGCTGCCAGCAGATAGGAACACCTGGATAAAGGCAACACCTGGATGAAAAGGTGGCATCACCTCTCTCCCCACTATAGCCCAGGAACAAATTCAGCACTGGGCACTGAGTATAAAGATACTACAGACCACTTGTATCTGTGCTGATATGACATGGGGTCAGGGGGGGTCCATCTACATTTGCATGGTTGGTTTGGAGCAGCAGCATGCTTGAGAGATGAGTCCCACCCAGGCTGTCCCCAGTTCAAAGTAAAACCTCTGAAATGCCTATCCTGCAGATTTTGGGCACCAACTGCTTTGATCTATTGATCTTCTTGACTTCTTGTTATGTAGACAGGAAAAAAAGGCGGCTTGAATCAACCTTATTTCAAGGACTGATCCAGGTTTGTAATCCCACAGTGCCTATAGCCTAGAAAACAAGCAAGCCTCACACAAAATTCAGGACTCCCTACGCACCCAGCCTCCTTCACTTCTGAATAACCGAGTGTTCAAAATAAATAAGCGGCATGGCCTCAAGTCCCAGGTTTTGCAGGACTGCATGAGCTAACCATCTTTCCCTTCAGCAGCAACTGAGTTAAAAAGAATTTGCATAAATTAAACATTTGCAGCAAAACATGGCAGATAAAGCTATGATCCAATGAGAGGGAAGGACTTTAAATCTGAAAGCAGATATCTCAGAGAAGAGTGTGTAGGTAAGCAGAAAAAGGCATTGCTTTGAAATGTCTAATATCCATATTGCTGCAACCCTCACAAGTGCTTCAGAGATAAGATGAACCACCAGTTAAGATCTCAATGTTAGGTGGAAACCAATTACACAGCTTTTACAGTAAATAAGATGGTACACAACAGGGGCAGGAACAGACCTGTGTTAATTGCCACCCCATCCAGGTGCATATGAGAAGCACTGGAATTGAGTTTTGGCAGTTTCCTACCAACGAAGTCTGCCATCAGCTGATGAGGAGCAGAAGATTGGAGAGCAGTCCTGTCCTCCACAGGAGCAGAGAAATGGCATCCACTGTCACTCTGACTTATCGCTTCTTTGCCTTCTTCCAAAAGAGCCTTTTTACCCTTCTGCTGTGCTCCATCTATGCTGCTCTGTTGAGGGTCACAAATACTGAAAACATTGAATTAAAGGAAAGATGTACCTGGGTCTCATTCATTTTTTTCATAGGTCTTTCAGTATTTCTGGCAAGGAGATTTTTCTGGGCACTGGCCACATCGCAGGGTAATTGCTTTGGTGGAAGAATAGATGCAATATCAAGGAGGCTGACAGAGTTTGTGGTCTGCACACTCTTGCCTTGAGGATTTGTTTCTGCCTACCTGCCCAATCCACAGACTGAGACGACCCTGAGAGGAGAAGAGTGACTGCAGATTTGCATTCCTTGTATCATGACAATCACTTTGTAAATAAACAATCTAAAACAAGCTTAGCAGGAAAGGCTGTAAATAGCAACACTTCACAATATTAAAGGAATGTGTACAAATTACATATATCTGAGGTTATACCTGCCTGTTGTGCAGACCAAATCCTCTAGCTTTTACGCAGCCACTGGTGAAACCATTCCTTTTCAATGGGATCATCACCAGCTTTGATAAGGCGTTTGACATGCATGTGATGAGGTGTCTGAGCACATGACAAGGTGTTTGACCAGACCAAGCCCCTTGCACTCAGCATACCCCAAGAAAGAAACTGGGAGAAAAATGAAGAAATTAAAAGCCAGTTCTCTATTTGTCAAAAAACTAATTCAGGGCATCAAGCCTATTTCTCTTCTCTTCACAGAAGACAATTCACAAGAATTACTGAAACACCCTTTATCTAGAGAATAACTTGCCCAACTTAAAACCATTCTGTGTGCTGATTACTGTTAGAGAAAACATAAAATGGAAAAACCAAAGAATATACATTTAATCCAACCCTGGACAGCTTTCAGTTATATAGTTTTATTTATGTGAGAGATCACCAGAACAATTTCCAGTCTGAGCAATCCCTTCAGATGTGACTCAACAGCTACTCACATACATTTATATGTTCATACACATTTATCATCAGCTAATATCTGCCATTTCCTTGGTGTGCTAATCCATATACATGAAAAAAATTATTTTAAAAATGCTATTTTATCAGCAAGTTTTGATGTTAGGGTGATCTTTTCTTTTTAATTTATTTTTCTCATGTTCTTACATGGTGTTGTCAGTCATAATTTACAATATAAGGTAAAAGAATAATATCTCAAGTTCAGAAATTTGAGATTGGGAAGAGAAACAGTAGGGAGGAAGAGAAACATTTTTTCTTCTTTTTTCTTTTTTTTTTTTTACTTTCAGCTATGCATTTGCCTAATAAGCCCCAAGACAATTAGGATCTGATGCTCTGAGGTGTTTTTGTAGGGCCCACCACAAAGCCTGCTGAAGCTGGCAGAAAGAGTCCAATTCCCTCAGCTTCCGTGTAGCTGCATGCAGGGCTGGGGAGGTACCAGCCAGGGAAGCCACTGCTTCTCTCCTCTGTGCTCCCACCTTTCCTGTGCTTTGCCAGTCAATGCAGGCGGGGGGGAGGAAACTTGCTTTCTTTTATTGCCCTGGGGAAACACAGAAGACAGCTATAGTCAGTTCCTCTGTACTTTAGGATGAATATGGACACAGGCATCTTTTCACCACAAATTCAAGACATTTTCCTTTTTAATAAATGGAGAGCTACTGCAGTAAGAGGACAGCTCTTTCTTATCTCCCTTCCCCCCCTCTGTCTTTCCCTCCTCCCAACAAAGCAAGAGACAAAAGAAAGTCTCCCTCTCTGCCCCTTCATTACCCGTTTGCTCCTGTGACTGTCTAATAAACCGATTATTGTGATGTTCTTTGTAAGATGTGCTGTAACACTTCACCACAAATTACTGATTTTATTATATGGGAGAAAATATTAATTTTCTTGCTGTGTGTGTTTAATGGTGATAATGATTATGATCTTTCTTACATTTCTGTGGTGCCTCTCCTCCCAAAGGACCTCAGCTTGCTTTATAAACCCACACCAACACACTAACTCTACACAGGGATTGCTTCCTCTCCTATTAAAGCACAGTCATCTTTGCAATGAATGCAGCAGTGGTGCAAAGTACTACAACTCAGCCCTCTAGGACAGAAAACACAGCCTGTCTAGTTCAGTTAGAAACAGCAGCTGGGGTGCAGGAGATGGGGAAGGCAGATGTGAAGACTACTTCTTTCTGCCAAGAGGACCCAGATTCAGTCATGTGAACCAGCCTTACTCTGCAAATAAATATGGTGTGACTCACCTCTGGAAGGGGACATGGGATCTGCCTCTAAAACTTAATGACTTGTGTTTGTGCCTCCCACCATGTGACACTGAGTTTGTCTGGGGTACATTGCTAGTAACGACAGGAATCACTTTGAGTTTCTAGAAGAGAGGCAAGGGAAGGAAGCAACAATGATCAAATAAATTATTCACCACCAAATATTTGCCCAGCTTTGATGTGGAAAGAAGAGCAATTGTTTAATGTGAGCCGGCACCCAAAACTGAAGAAGTTTCACCTTAATGTTCAGAGAATGAGTGGTTTTTTCCAGGTGGGAAATTGCTGCTTTCTAGATGCCTGATGGAAGTAATACCAGCCCAGCTGTCGCTGCACTGCCTGAACATCAGTTGAGGGAGCACAAGGAGGTAATACTGGTAACTGAATTTAGCAGAACCCTTCTCCCAGCCAGAGCATTTTTTGGGGAGGGGGTTATAGTCACAGGGATCCTTCAGTTCATGAGCAAACCTTTGGAGCCTGGAGGACAGTAAGGTGGTTAAGGGCTGCAGAAAATGGCTACAGTAGTAACCTTATTTTAGATGTTTATTTTCTTTGGTTTTGCCCCAGATTTTTCTCTAGGGGCAAGCATGGTGTGCTGTGGCTACACCAGGTGCTGGGCCTGTTGTGTGGCTCAGGCACACCCAAGCTGGCTCCCAGCAATCCCAACCAGGTACTGGGAAAGTCAAGATGGGACAGCACAAAGTTCAGTGCAGGATGCCAAACTGGCCCAGGCAGCAAGTCAAATATCTGGGTAGTTAGCAGGCATTGCATTTCATGCTGCTGTGAGTAGATTGCTGTCATGGCCTTCGTTAGTCCCGGACAGACAGTTGGGGTACAGCAATACTACATTGTAATGTAGGTGCCATGTGGCAGCAAGTTGGTGCTGACACGCTCCTGCCTACAGGGAACAGGGATGTGATAAAAGGGAGAGGCACTTGGAAACAAGAATTATGCCCTTCCAACTCCTTCACATCATCCTCCTTTCTCCTCTGCAGATAGCCCTGAGCCCCCTGTACAGCTTATTGCCTACCTGAGAGTGATTCACACTCACCCCTCTTTTCTCTGCACAGCATCCTGCCTATGTGGCTCACTGGGAACAGGCAAATAACAGCAAGTAAAACAATATAACTGACTTTGCTTTCACCTGCTTGCACTTTTAGTAATATTAAATAAGATGACTTCAATCTTCTTTCCCCCACCCCACCTGCTGTTTTGTGCCCTGTATGCAGGGATGTGGTTTCTTTTCTGTTTATATTAGCCCCTAAGTAAGATTTATTTTATCAAAGATCATGAGCTGGGCTACTGCTATTTAGAGTCAATCAATACTGGAATATAACCCTCAGGGAAGTGTAATTCTGAAGTGGAGTTGAGGACAAGACTATACAGCCCTGCAAATACCCTGTTGTCATTTCCCTTCCTACAGAGCTGTGCAGCTGGGCTGGTGAGGATTGGTACAGCCACAGAAAGAGCCAAAAAAGCTAAATGTACAATGTCTTCTAGTGTCCTGGAGTCTACACCCCATGTAACTCCAGTGTCTCCTGAACCCCATGTAACTCCAGGGTCCTGCTATGCTCTCAGACTGGAACCAGTAGATCTTACATCTATTGGGAAGTAGCTCAGCTGCCCTGCACAAGCTATAAGAAACAAGAAAATAACCAATGAAATCATTCACACCCCACCCCGCAGCTCCCCTAACCGACCTCGGCTACGTCCTCTCCCCCATGCAGAGCGCACAAAGCGCGGCTGTGCAACGCTGAGCCCTGGGTCCCCGGAGTCTCTGCCACCACCCGCCCTTTGCCTCCCTGGGGACCATATGAAGAGCCCAGCTGGGGAGTGAGAGGAGATCTGCCCAGAGCATTTGCAATGAAAGCAAAATTTCTGTGGAAAACAAAATACTGATCTGCTTCTGTAGTGTCAGAAATGAGGTCATCATTCCCCCTCTCTTGGTGGGGAGGAGTGAGATGATCCCACAGAGGAGGAGAAAATCACTCCTTGCCTTGCACTTTGGAAGCAGTTCCCCGAAGATTTTGCATAGTTACGGGTTTTGCCAGGTTTGGAATTTAGGGGTCAAGATTATTGCAAAGACCCGGGAGGAAAAAGGCAGTGTCTTCAAAGATTGTTCTTCACCTTCTGGTGACTGAACACACGAAGGCATCCCACAAAGCCATTTCTCACCTCTCTGCATTAGATTGGGAGGACAGTATTTACCTGAAGTATCATCCTCCCAGTTACGTATAAAGCAGCTCTCAAAAAACAAAGACTGTGAGGGGAAAAGTTTGGACTAGAGCTCACTTATTTCTTTCAGCATGCAGCAGATCAGCCTGTGGTCTTATAATTTAGCTACATTTTAGTAGTCCTTCATGAGGACAGCAAAAGACACCTGCCTAGTCACTGGACAGCTCCTTTGCCAATTTTCAGACTGCTAGAGGCCATCAAAGATACAAAATAAACAAAACCCAGGGCTGTTAACAAAATTGCCTGTTTGTTAGCCTCATTCTCGGAGCTCACTGAATGCTTTTTGCTGAAAGTTCAAAAAATCCTTCTTTTCTTCTGTATTGGGTCTGGCTGAGATGGAGTTAACTTTCCCCATAGCAGCCCTCATAGTGCTGTGCTCTGTATTGGTAGCTAGAAAGGTGTTGATAACACAGCAGTGTTTTGGCTACTGCTGAGCAGTGCTCCCACAGCATCAAGGCTGTCTCTCCAACATTGCCCCCCCCTCACCAGTAGGCTGGGGGTGGGCAAGATCTTGGGAGGGGACAGATCCAGGACAGCTGACCCAAACTGACCAAAGGGATATTCCATACCATATGTCGTCTGATCAGCAATAAAAGCTAGAAGGAGGAGGAAGGGGGGGCATTTGTTATTTACATTTGTCTTCCTGAGCAACTGCTATGCATACTGAAGCCCTGCTTCCCGGGAAGTGGCCGGACATCGCCTGCTGATGGGAAGTAGAGAATAAAATCTTTTGTTTTCCTTTGCTTTTGCACATGACCTTTGCTTCTGCTTTATTAAACTGCCCTTATCTCAACCCACAAGCCTTTCGTTATATTTTCTCTCCCCTGTCCAGTTGAGGAGGGGGAGTGATAGAGCGGCTTTGGTGGGCACCTGGCATCCAGCCACTGTCAACCCACCACATCTTCCTGGAGCAGGAAGCACAGAAATGCCAGACCAAGCCACAGCAAAGCTGTGGGAAGCTGAAAACAGGTACCTTTGCTAGGAAGCATTAGGCACCCTCAGCCATGGACCTTGCTACCAGCTCTGCCTGTGCTTCGGCTCTCCAGGTGATACTGAGCTGAGGCACAGCCTCTGCTGTAAACATTTTTCTAGTGTTTTTTTCTCAGAAAACTCTGAAAACTGGCTGTTGTTTGCAAGATCCAGAGCTGAAAAGCAAGGCAGCAAGTTGCTTCATTGATAGATTTATGTTTGGAGCTTCAACTACTTTCAGATAAAGCAAGTAGTGTATATGACAGCAAGTCCTGTCAAGTATCAAAGAAATCTCAAGCCCAGAACAAAAAAAAGCACATACTTTTATGTGTTTTTTTTCCCCTTCAAAGTTCTGTATTGATTTTATTAAGCTCTCCCAAGACAGAAAATTGCAGCAAGTGCAGAGGGTGCACTCAGATACACTGGTATTTTACAGGAACATATCCACCATGCTCTTCCCCACCCCCCACCCCACCCCCACCCTGTGTAGTCTCACATTTAACAGATTTCGATGTTGCTGTTTTGTTTGGCACTGGTGGATGGCAGCGGAGGGTGTACTCGGCGAGATGGGACACCAAGACTGCCACAGCTGATTGAACTGTGAAACTGGGCAGGCAGGAAAATAGGTGTTTCCTAATGCAAATAGAGTAGGCACTCATTTTTTAAAATGAGTTGAGCACTGATATTGGAAAGAAATTTTTTATTACATGAGATTGCCACAGGTTTTGCAAATGACTAGGAACCTTGACAACTGGCTATCTTGCATCTAATAAATTTTAAATTAAAAATCCAATGTGAAAATCTGCCCTGAAATTAATGACCATTGTATGCCCGGCAGTTTATCTTACCATTTGTAATGCAATAACAGAGGATCAGATAAACACAGGCATAACCTCTGCCACAACTGATAATGTAAAACATCCCTTGTATCATTTGTCTTTCCTTTAGGCAGTATACAAAAGACATAAAAATGAACAATTAATGCCTAAAAAAAGAAGAGCTTGAAAGCAGTGCATGTCAGATGTTTACTCTAGGTCATTATTAGGGGGTTGAGTGGATTTGCTTATAAACACAGGTTACTTTGTGGGTAGGGAAATGTGAGAGATAAAGTGTTTTCAGAAATAAGACATCTTTTTTAAAGGCACAATGTTGCTTTTTGTGTCCTGGTTTTGGCTGGGATAGAGTTAATTTTCTTCCTAGTAGCTGGCATAGTGCAGTGTTTTGGATTTAGGATGAGAATAATGTTGATAACACACTGATGTTTTTAGTTGTTGCTGAGCAGTGCTTACACTAAGTCAAGGACTTTTCAGCTTCTCATACTGCCCTGCCAGTGAGGAGGCCAGGGGTGCTCAAGAAGCTGGGAGGGGACACAGCCAGGACAGCTGACCCAAACTGGCCAAAGGGATATTCCATACCATATGACGTCATGCTGAACAATAAAACTGGGGACAGTTGGCCAGAGGGTGGTGGCCCGCTGCTCGGGGACTGACTGGGCATCGGTCGGCGAGTGGTGAGCAATTGCATTGTGCATCACTTGTTTTGTATATTCTTTTGCCATTATTATTATTTTCCCTTCCTTTTCTGTCCTATTAAACTGTCTTTATCTCAACCCACGAGTTTTACCTTTTTTCCGATTCTCTCCCCCATCCCACTGGGGGGGGAGTGAGCAAACAGCTGTGTGGTGTTTAGCTGCCTGCCAGGTTAAACCACAACATTCTGGCATGCACAGTAAGTTACAGATAATGTTTTTTTATGGGATATGAAACACTGTCTCATGAGCAGTGTAAAACATAATGTGCTGTAGAAACAATGTTTTTTCTCTCCACTTTGTGCAAATGCCATTTTTCATTACACAGTGAATCTGAGCTTGTTTGGGATTGAAATGAGATCAGAAGAGCACCCTATGACAGATGGATATGCAAACCTCTGATGTGCTGAAGAAAGATCTACTTGAGATCACTGGGAGGTGTTCCTTTGGCAGCTTTCACTTGAATCTAAGTTTGAAACATGGGATCTTTCAAGAATGTCACATCTTTTTATGTTATTCATTTTAACCATTCCTATTCATTGCTGAGTTTACAGCCAGTCCAACCAGAGGCAGTAGAAGAAAAAGCACCTAAACAAACAGAAAGAGCCTTGGGGGTTGGTAACGGGTACAGAGCGTGTGTGCCGTAATCATTCTTTTGCTTTGTGTTCACAAATGTTTTCTACTTACCTTGCAAAGAATGCATTCTTTCCCCCTGGATTGCAAATAATCTGAATCTGGATAAAACCATTACAAAGTGCCCTTCAAAACACTGAGCCTGCATTTGAAATTAATGTGTGATGGAAAAGCTCAACATGAGGATTAAAACACTTTTTGGTTAAATGCAGAGGAGCTGGAGCATAGCAAACATCCTGCTGTGGATTTTATTCTGTCCCTTTCCTGACTTCTCAGCCCTTCCTTTAAAGTGAGTCACCACTGTCTATGAGCATGAAGATGTGGTATCTGTCTAATTAACCAAACAAAGCCAATGCACACCAACATAATCCCTCCAGAGAGGAAGCGTACTTCCTGGCAGCCTCTGCCACCTGCTCCTGGGGATCACGGTGCACTGTCCTTCCCACGCTGCAGTGCTTCCCAGGCCTGGGCCCTGTGTTTCTCTTTTCTCTTTCCCTTTCTAGGGATGCTAAACAGGGATTTCACCCACTGAAGCAGGCACTATGCAAATAATGCAGCGAGCTGCCAGTGCTCCCAGCCCCACGTCGTGGGAATTGCTTCTTGCTTTTGGAGCCCCTCCAGATTGTGAGCTCTCCACAGCTAATTGGGAGGTGAGTTTCTGCAAATCATCCAGGAACTTGCTGATGTCTTTCTCACAAATAATCCATTTAAAAGTTGCTAACCACTCTATCCTTCATACTCCACCCAAGTCTGAATTGGAAATATTCATGAAGGTAAATGGCTTTGTTTGCCAAAGGGACTAATGCTCAGGAGAGACAGCCGCGCTGGCGCACACCAGCCCTGTGCCTGCCTGAGCGTGACTGGGCAGCAACCATGCTCGGGAGTCGCATCAGGCGGCTTTTCCATTCTTCCCGTGGCTCGTGTGACTTTTTGCATGAATACCAAGTGAGGCACATCGTGCAGTCACGTTGCTGTAAATATACAAGCAGACTGAAATGAGGTGACTAACACGGTTGCTTGGCAAATATTCATTACTTCTTGACAGGTATTCTTGCTTAGTGATCTTAGAGTGAATGCAAGCATCCCAGTTAAAGTCACAGGAGGTTGAAAGCAGAAATAGCACAGATGGGTTCAACATGCTCAAGCGTTGCAGTAAATGCAGCTTGGGTGCATCTCCAGGTTGCATGGGCAAACCTTTAACCACAGCTGATCTTTCTGGTGAGTAGGACTTGGCAGTGGCACGTAGCTAGCAATAGACAGCAAATAATTTTTTCCTTGTTAAATTTATTCATTGGGCCTATAAACCAACGTTACAACCCTGCTTGCCCTGCTCATGCCCAAGGAAAGAGAGGGACTAGGCACCATGCTTGGAAGAGTCACCTCGGTGTCATGGTACCTCTGGAAACCCTCCCTCTTTTCAGCTTCCCAGCGCAAACAGCAGTGCCCATGGCACGTTAGCTGCTGTGGGGGCCTGGTGGCTGGTCTGCTCTGCACAGCTAGTCCCTGGGCTTAGCGCAATGAACCTTCGTCCCGAGAGCACCCCCAGCCTCTCTGGATGGATGCAAAGGAGCATCTTGAGTGTCCCCTTTTCAGCTGTTGCTGTCAAGGAGAAGTCCCAGGCTGAGGAAGGCTGGAGATGTTATCAAGCAGATGGGAGGAAAGAGCAGGGTTAATGAGACAACCCAATTAAGAAATAAAGATGAATGTGCTATTCTATAAGGATGTATATTCTATAGGAACTATTGTCATATTCCCTTCTAATGGAATCAAGCACAAAATTCAACAAGCTTTTAAAATTCTATCTCTCTGCTAAAAAATGAGCTAGTAATATGAAATTCCTCCCACATACTCCCACTCTAATGTTTCTCTAAAATCTATTTATCTTAGTCACGACCTTATGAGCATGAACAGAATGTGGCAAACATTTCTCAGTGTAAGAATGTGTCTAAACTTTGGAAAAAGTTGTTATAGCTGAAAAGGTATAATTTTCACACAGCATTCAGGTTATATACTGTGATAAAAAATACAGATGCCAGAAAAGATGTTACTTTGTGTTTTACACTTTACTTACTTACTTACTTAAAATTACTTCTTTCTGTTAATTTTGATCTAGTACTGCAAGTTACTGAGTGCTCTCAGCCCCCATGGACATCAGTGGAAGCTGACATTCAGTAACTCACAGGACTAAGTCCTTTAAGAAATAAATAATTTCCAATTGACAAAACTGCTCACTTTTAGGGTAATTTTCTGCTGATATTGAAGCCGAGGGGAATTTTTCATTATCTTCAAGGACAACAGAAAATGGCCTTCAGAAAATGGTAATAAATTAGTAAGGGACACAGAAAAGGAGTGTTCTTAAGTGTGTTTTGGCATTTCATGAAAAATCTGAATAACAATGAATAGAAGTGATTAAGAAGTATCCAAAACAAATTAGTTGGTTGAACATTGGCTGATTCTACTAGAATTGACTGGATTTTTCTAGAACCTTCTTTATTTTTCTTGAGGGATGAACACTAAACAATAAACAGGCTTAGATTACAATAGGATTAGTTTGCATCCAAAACAAAAGTTGAACTGCCCAAGGAAAAGAAAAAGACTGTCCACAGAAACATTGGACCATCCCTGTGTATGTTTTGGGATAGATCCAAGAACAATATGTTCTGGAAACAGATGATGTGCCAGAGAAGTTGACCCCTGGTCAGGCATTCCCTAAACTCTAGAAATGTGTAATCTGAGATACCAAAAATATTTCACAGGCATGTTCAGTATTTATGGATGCCATTTAGCAAGCATGAGGTCAGAGGCAATGACCTTGCTACATAATGTTGTTCCATGTTACAGCATATGATAAAAATGAATGGACTTTTTTCCACACTAAATGGCAGTATTTATTACACCATATACCAACGTTGAACCAGAGAATGGTGCCTACTTTGTTCACGTTTCTAGTACTAGTCTGGAAGGTGAGACAAGTTACCATGCTTCAAACTGAGAAACCTATTTAAAAACACATTTCTTTTTAATTTATAATTGTCACTTTGAAGAGTGTTCCACAGTTGGGTGGCCATATAGAAAGTAATGTAATTTGCACTCTGTTTGGGGGAACAATATACTGCAAGCACATTAAAATCTTTTCTGTTGACTTATGAGTCAGCGAAAGAAATGCAAGTCACACGCTTCTCACTTACCCAAAGTCTACAGCAGCTATGACTCTGCTGAGTTAACTCCAAGATGTTTGTCCTGAGAAAAGGTGTTGGTTATAGATGAGCTATGAAAGAGTATCTTGAGAGAGTTTAGAAAGACTCCTCCTAGGACTACAGATGTCCCTCCAGACCAAACAATTTGTACTCTGAGCTTTGTTTTTGCAGGATAAAAACCTAGAAGTTTACTTCAAAAACAGTCAAATAAGACCAATCCCTCCCCAACAACATCCCAAAGTTTAGGTTTCCTTCAGCCATCCATCATGCTGTAGTCATCATCCTCATGTCAATGTCTTACTCAGCAAAAAAACTTGTGTAAGCAAATAAACTTTGGTCCCAGGTATTAAGTCACGGCTCAAGAAGTCCAGTGAATGTTTCATCCAATAAAATTTTTACTTCTTCTCTAGGTATGGTTTTCAATCAGCTCTAATTTTTTTTAAATTCCATTTCAGGAAATCATTTCTGATTTTTCACAGATTTTGTAGATAGGCTAGACCTGGAGTTAGGAAAATCTGTCAAGGTTGAGATCAGTAAGGCCAGGGGAGGAAGGAATATAATTAGACTTATAATGGTAATTCTGCTGGTTTCTTGTTTATGAAGTAGCTGCTGCCACTATGTGACATCTTTCTCCTCTCTCTAAGCACACAAGTCCACCAGCAGGCAGCCCATAGAGAGTGCGCAGGATGCACAGCCGTGCAGAACAACCGCCTACCAAGTTCCTCTGAGCTCTTTTGCAGCCAGCTTAGAGCTGCACCAGTCTCCCCCAGCCTCTTCAACAGTTTCTGCCACTGACCCCAGGGGAGATGTTCCTCATCATTTACCACCTCCACAGAGGAGGCCACCTAGATGTGAGGCTGACTGTCCCGTTGAGCAGCAAGCCCACAGGTCTTACCCTGCAGGGACTGGTCAGACTAGCAGGTCACAGCAGAAATAATTTGGTAGCTTTCCAGAAAGTTGTGGCCCTTTTCTATACTGCACTATACTGCATTAAAAAATTATATCTGTATAATTTTTGATTATTCATATCATATCACATTGCCCCTGTTCAAAAAAGGAATTTGTTTTCCAAGTGACAGCAATTTTCATTATGCATCCTTTTTTGGGATGACCTTCCTTATAGCTCAGTCTTTCTGTTCCAGTCCTTCATTATCTTTCCCAGTAGCAGGCTTTTCCTAGTGTCTCACCTGAATTTAAATTGCTCCAGCTTAAGCCTAAGACATATGTAGGTCACCATGGATGTGGAAAACAAATCATCCCCTTCTGCAATTTTGTGTTGCTATGTTTGTTAGGGCTGATTCCTCCCTCTGTCCTCTGCAACTTAGACTAACCCCAAATGGTTTATTCACTTCCTTTCTAGACTCCTGGTCAGTTTTAGTGGTCTCCTCTGGACTTTCTACTGTTGATCCACATGTTTTTCAAAAGACATCACCCAACACAGGACACAGCCCTGCAGCTGTGCAGGCGGTTTGGGCTCACTAGGGCTGAACAGAGTGGAAGGATTTCTCACACATCTTATGTTTCTGTTTATACTACTATAACTTTTACTGGCTTTGCAAATATTTCCTCTTCCTCAGCTCATGATTCACAATGGTCCTCTGATGCTTTCATGAAGAACCTGTATTTTGTGAGCTGATCTCTATCCTATGTTTATTTGATGAAGCCTTCCCAAGAATAGTTCCTTGCATTTTACATTACTCTTTCAGAGCATCTTCCCCAGCAGTCAGGATAAATTTTAATTTTAGCTTTATCTTCCAAATTATCTGTGGTCAGTCCCAATGAGGTGCCTTTTGAAAATTTAATAAGCATACTTTATTTTCCCCCATATAGCTTGATATTGAAAATATTGGAGAGAATTGGACCAAGGACTGACTCCTGCAGAACCTCATCACCTACAACTTGTTTTAGTAGTACATCCTGGCTATTTCTTGTCACCCAGATAATATTGCCCCCATCTTAGAGGCTGCCCCATCCAGGCCATTCTTAGTCACATTAGGAAAAAGTCATATGAAAGAGCATTAAAATCTCCCTAAATTCAAAACATTGGATCACTCCTGTTTCTCTGTCTGAAAACTGTTTATCAAATGGTGTTAGATTGACTAGCATTGTTTATTCTTGGCAAATCTATGCTTGCTTCTACTCACCTTCTTGTTTTCTCCTAGATGTTTAAAAATGGTTTGTGTTAATTGTTTCAACATTTTCCACGAACTAAGAATAACCTGGGAGCTCCATAATTCTGAACTACTCTTTATTTTGCCCCACTTCATAAAGATAGGCACTTTGTTCTTTCCCACTCTCTCACATCTCACTTTTCCAGAGCAGGCTGTTAAAGATACTACTAACAACACTGAGACTTCATCCAATAGCCCTTGTATTACCCCGTGAGTGAGTGTCATTGAGCTCAGTAAGTGTGAAAACATCTGACTTGCCTGTAAAAAATATCTGCTTTACCTGCAAACTCCCTGAGCATTGCCTCATGGCAGTTCTTCATAGGGTAAAACCTGGTGGAGCTATATTGGCTAAGGAAAACAGCATCCTGCGACAGTCAGCATCAGTTTGCTCTGGTGATTGACAAATTGTCCTACACAGGAGACCTCTAATACTAACACTATCTGTAGTTTGATTATGATCAATAGATATTATGATAGGCCTGTGAAAAGTGCTGTTTGATTACTTTTACATGAAGGCAGTACAAAAATGTCTCTTAATTCAAAGTATCAAAATATGAGCTGAGAAGCTGGCAGATAAATTATTAGAATACAATCTTTGCACTGATAAACTTTTGAACTTTCATTGAACTTGTATATTAAGAATAGGCAGTTTTTCCAAGAGGAAAATTCACTAGACAACCTACAATTTTTCTTTCACATATTTAAGGAAAATGTTCGATCTGGTAAGGAAATAATAGTAATTTATGTCTCTGATAATTGAGAAGGATTATAGTTCTATACACAGAAAGAAGCAACCGTCACCTGCTCTCTGAATCACAGTCCTATTAAAGAGGTAGATACCACCTTAAACAGACAAAAAACTCAATATTTTGGGTTAGTAGACCAAGGAAGCTTCCATCTCCCTGTGAAATGAAAATATCACTATCAGCCTCTTGCTCTCTTGCTCCTGCCTTAAGACTTGGCACAAAATTATTAAATCCTTCTTCTTCCTCATGTCCTTTTCCTTAAAACGAGACAGTCATTTCCCCTTCTGCACACAGAAGCAGGCTCTAGGGACAGCTGTCCTAATAGCTACAAACCCACCTTCTTCAGGCTGGGCAAATTTGCAATTCTCTGTCCAGCATCCTGCTCTAAACAAACCAGTATAAACTAAAGGTTTATATATAATTCATGATACCGGTGAATTTTTTACTATTGACCCTGCTGTGAAGGAAGACTGAATCCATTAAAAAGCATCATTTGCCATCAGCGCACAGGGCACAAACCGTAAGATTTCCTCATCAGGTTTTTTTTCATCCTACTTGTGGTGGGTTTGACCTTGGCTGGCCACCAGGTGCCCACCAAGCCACTCCATCACTCCCCCTCCTCAGCTGGACAGGGGAGAGAAAATATGATGACAGGCTTGTGGGTCAAGATAAGGACAGGGAGATCACTCACCAATTGTCATCACGGGCAAAACAGCCTCGACTTGAGGAAAATAAATTTAATTTATTACCAATTAACAATGGAGTAGGACATTGAGAAATAAGAACAAATCTTAAAAACACCTTCCCTCCACCTCTCCCTTCTTCCCAGGCTCAATTTCACTCCCAAATTCTCTACCTCCTCCTCCCCCCGAGTGGCACAAAGGGAATGGGGAATGGGGGTTGTGGTCAGTTCATCACGTTGTCTCTGCCGCTTCTTCCTCCTCACACTCTTCCCCTGCTCCAGCATGGGAGTCCCACCCATGGGCTACAGTCCTTCACGAACTTCTCCAATGTGAGTCCTTCCCACGGGGCTGCAGTTCTTCACGAACTGCTCCAGCGTGGGTCCTTTCCACGTGTCCTTTCCACAGGGTGCAGGCCTTCAGGAATGGACTGCTCCAGCGTGGGTCCCCCACGGGGTCACAGGTCCTGCCAGGAGCCTGCTCCAGCATGGGCTCTTCATGGGGTCACAGTTTCCTTCAGGGCACATCCACCTGCTCCAGCATGGGGTCCTCCAGGGGCTGCAGGTGGATATCTGCTCCACCATGGACCTCCATGGGCTGCAGGGGGACAGCCTGCCTCACCATGGTCTTCACCACAGGCTGCAGGGGGAATCTCTGCTCCGGTGCCTGGAGCACCTCCTCCCCCTCCTTCTTCACTGACCTTGGTGTCTGCAGAGTTCTTTTCTCTCACATATTCTCACTCCTCTCTCCCAGCTGCCATTGCGCAGTAGTTTTTCCCCCTTCTTAAATATGTTATTGCAGAGGCCCTACCACTGTTGCTGATTGGCTCAGCTTTGGCCAGCAGCAGGTCCATCTTGGTGCCGACTGGCACTGGCTCTATTGGACATGGGGGAAACTTCTAGCATCTTCTCACAGAAGCCACCCCTGTAGCCCCCCTGCTACCAAAATCTTGCCACGCAAACCCAATACACTACAAAAGTAAAACTCGAGGAAACAAGATAAGGAGGACATACGTGAAGGACTGATTTGCAGACAAGTCACCTCATTCAGCCATTTGGGGCATGAAGGTGATGCTTTTTTGACTCTCTGTCCTGGATTCAGCTGGGATAGAGTTAATTCTCTTCATAGTAGCTGGTACAGTGCTGTGTTGTGGATTTAGTGTGAGAATAATGTTGATAACACTCTGATGTTCTAGTTGTTGCTAAGTAGCGCTTATCTTAAGCCAAGGACTTTTCAGTTTCCCATGCTCTGCCAGCAAGCAGGTGTGCAAGAAGCTGGGAGGGAGCATAGCCGGGGCAGCTGACCTGAACTAGCCAAAGGGGTATTCCATACCATGGAACATCATGCCCAGTATATAAACAGGGGGGAGTTGGCCAGGAGGGGCAGATTGCTGCTCGGGCATTGGTCAGCGGGTGGTGAGCATTTGCATTGTGCATCACTGGGGTTTTCTTGGGTTTTTTTTTTTTCCTTTCTTTTTTTTGTTATATTCCTTGTCATTACTATCATTATATTTTATTATTATTGTTAGTATTATATTTTTTTTTACTTTAGTTATTAAACTGTTCTTATCTCAACCCACGAGTTTCACCTTCTTCCCCGATTCTCCTCCCCATCCCACTGGGAGGGGGAGAAGAGTGAGGGAGCGGCTGCATGGTGCTTAGCTGCTGGCTGGGGTTAAACCACGACAGTCCTTTTTGGCGCCCAATGTGGGGCATAAAGGGTTGAGATAACAACAGATCTGACCAGAGCATGTTAAAACAAATTTGTTGTAAGCATTCATTATATTAGTTTAATAGTCCCTGTCACAAGGTTGATTGATTGGCTCTTAGAGTTGTGGCACTCGTTCTTAGAGGTGTGTTATGTATCACCTCACCTGCCGTATAGAGTCCCTGTGCTGCTGCTTATCACCCATAAGGTGAGGTGGATTAAGGTTTTCGCTTTGCTGTACTATGTAACAGTGGTTTATGGTACGATAAAATTATCGGTCGTGGGACTAATCCAATATTTGTACTCAGCATTGCCATTATCTCTGTACATCGGGAGCTATCTAGCGGAAACTATTAATAATTACACCCTTTACCTTTTCTCCTCGGAGAGCCAATCTATGGGGGAGACACCTTCCTTCACCTTCCCCTTCTCTCCTCCAGGCTAATTACAGTAGTGTTTGAGAATTTTGAAAATTTTGAATATATTTGGAATGTTGAAACTAACATGGTTCTATTGCTAGGAACTAGCATGTTCCTGAATGTGGTTCAGGTCTTGTTCAGGGTTAAACAACTATTTAAGAGGATCACCCAGAGATCTGCCCCAAGGCTGGAGAGTTATGAGTGGCAGGGTGTGTGGGGTAGCATGGGCAAATGCCTAGGACAGTGGGGAACTCCAGTGTTTTGGAACTTCACCCTTGAACAAGTGCAGAATCCTGAAAAACTAGTAGAACATTTGGAAAAAGTATGCTGTCACCCCGACAATTCCAGGGAGACACAAATCACTGCAATGTGCTGGGGCCTGGCCCATGCCTACCGAGCTCTGTTTAACACTATTCAGTACCCTCAAGGGGAAGCAAAGGTCTTTGCATCTGACAGCAAAATGACAGGCACTGCAGCCACTTCAACCCCAGCGACAGGCACTGCAGCCACTCCAGCCCCAGAGACAGACACTGCAGCCCCTCCAACCCCCGTGACAGGCACTGCAGCTGAACCAGAGAACCAACCCATGCTGGTATCAGTTGCCCCTGTACAGAAGAAGAAATATACAAAAAAATCAGCTTGCTTAGCGAAGGATGAAGGTGAACCAGGGTCATCACGAGAACAGGAGGAAGAGGCAGAACCGGAGATAATCACCCGGTCCCTATCCCCAAGTGAGCTGCGAGATATGCAAAAAGATTTCAGCCATTGTCCAGGCGAGCACATTATCACCTGGTTGCTCCGATGCTGGGATAATGGAGCCAGTAGCTTGGAATTAGAGGGCAGGGAAGCCAAGCAGCTGGGATCTCTTTCTAGGGAAGGGGGCATTGACAAAGTGACTGGAAAAAAGACACAAGCCCTCAGCCTCTGGAGGCAACTTCTGTCAGGCATGAGGGCAAGGTATCCCTTCAAGGAAGATGTTATATGTCATCCAAGCAAGTGGACTACCATGGAGAGAGGTATCCAGTACCCGAGGGAATTAGCTGTGCAGGAGATGGTTTATTATGACCCGGATGATGTGCAGTTACCCACAGATCCAGATGAAGTCCACTGCACACGACCCATGTGGCAGAAGTTTACATGGAGTTTACATCATCGTATGCCAACTCATTGGCAGTAATGGACTGGAAAGATGAAGAGGGACCAATGGTGGATGAATTGGCTGGCTGACTCTGGCAATATGAAGAAAGTCTCTCTTCCTCCCTGTCGTGGTTTAACCCCAGCCAGCAACTAAGCACCACGCAGCCGCTTCCCCCTTCCCCCTCCCAGTCGGGTGAGGAGGAGGAAAGAGGGGAAAAAAAAGTAAAACTTGTGGGTTGAGATAAGAACAGTTTAATAACTAAAGTAAAATACAATACTAACAATAGTAATAATGAAATACAATAATAATAATAGTAATGAAAAGGAATATAACAAAAAGGAGGGGAGGAAGGGAAAAAAACCAAACAAACAACAACAAAAGAAAAAAGAAAAAAAAAACCACCAGTGATGCACAATGCACAATGCAATTGCTCACCACCCGCTGACCGATGCCCAGTTAGCTCCCGAGCCACGATCCACCCTCCCAGTTAACTCTCCCCAGTTTATATACTGGGCATGATGTCATATGGTATGGAATAGCTCTTTGGCCAGTTTGGGTCAGCTGTCCTGATGGTGTCCCCTCCCAGCTTCTTGTGCCCCTCCAGCCTTCTTGCTGGCTGGCCATGAGAAGCTGAAAAATCCTTGACTTAGTATAAACACTACTTAGCAACAACTGAAAACATCAGTGTGTTATCAACATTCTTTTCCTACTAAACCCAAAACACAACACTATACCAGCTACTAGGAAGAAAATTAACTCTGTCCTAGCCAAAACCAGGACAGTATCCACCCCTTATTCTATACCATCTACATCATGTCCAGGTCCCACACTTTCCCATGCATTTTCAATTAATCACCACCACTTTTGCTGTCTTTTAATACATATACACACAGATATCATTCCCTTAATGTATAAGCCTTTACAATGTCCATTTAAAATGTTTGTTGAGTTCATTCAGTCCATGACTTTGGACTCCATCTGTCATAACAGTCTGTCTGGGCAGGAGGGATGGTGTGAAGTCCGCTCAGTCGGCAGAGCAGGATCCGGCTTTGGTGCAGAGCAGCGGGCAGATGACATTGGGCGCAGCAGGAGGATGGTGTGTGGTGTTGGATTGTTGCATGCTGCAGTCAGTCCTGGTTCCATCACTACTGCACTTCACTCAGTTTTGTCAAAGTTCATTCTTTATTAATTTAGATAATTCTTACTGTAATACTGTTGATATAGCATATAACAACTATAATAATGATGACATACAGTAGCAGGATTATATAGCGATTAACATAATACAATTTGAATCACTGGCTATTCTCACCTAAAATCAAATCCCCTTGAGGCACACATCGGACTTCCCCATCCTTCCGCATCACCCACCAAGTGCACCCAGGCCCTTGAGCAAAAGCAATCCCACGAATGGGTTTGCCTTTGCCTGAGGCGGGAGTAACCCATACTGTCTTCCCTAGCATATTTTTTATGTGCACTACAGGGACCTTATCCCTTCTACAGTACGTAAAAGTTCTGATTGGGCAGGGCCAGCTCGATTGGCAGATCCTCTAGTGTTGACTAACCAGGTGGCCTTTGCTAGATGTGTATCCCAATGTTTAAAGGTCCCACCACCCATTGCTCTCAATGTAGTCTTTAACAATCCATTGTATCGCTCGAATTTCCCAGAGGCTGGTGCATGAGAGGGGATGTGATACACCCACTCAATGCCATGCTCTTTGGCCCAGGTGTCTATGAGATTGTTTCTGAAATGTGTCCCGTTGTCTGACTCAATTCTTTCTGGGGTACCGTGTCGCCATAAGATTTGCTTCCCAAGGCCCAGGATAGTGTTCCGGGCAGTGGCATGGGGCATGGGATATATTTCCAGCCATCCGGTGGTTGCTTCCACCATTGTAAGCACATGGCGCTTGCCTTGGCGGGTTTGTGGGAGTGTGATATAGTCAATCTGCCAGGCCTCTCCATATTTATATTTCAGCCATCGTCCTCCATACCAAAGAGGCTTTAACTGCTTGGCTTGCTTAATTGCAGCACATGTTTCACATTCATGGATAACCTGTGCAATAGTGTCCATGGTCAGGTCCACCCCTCGATCACGAGCCCATCTATATGTTGCATCTCTTCCCTGATGACCTGAGGTGTCATGGGCCCACCGAGCTAAAAATAATTCACCCTTATGCTGCCAATCCAGATCCACCTGAGCTACTTCAATCCTAGCAGCCTTGTCTACCTGTTGGTTGTTTTGATGTTCTTCAGTGGCCCGGCTCTTGGGTACATGGGCATCTACATGACGTACTTTCACAACCAGGTTCTCTAGCCGGGCAGCAATATCTTGCCACAATGGGGCAGCCCAGATGGGTTTACCTCTGCGTTGCCAGTTACTCTGCTTCCATTGCTGCAACCACCCCCACAGAGCATTTGCCACCATCCATGAGTCAGTATAGAGAGAAAGTATTGGCCATTTTTCTCGTTCAGCAATGTCTAAAGCCAGCTGGATGGCTTTCACCTCTGCAAACTGACTCGATTCACCTTCTCCTCCAGCAGTGTCTGCAACTTGTCGTATAGGACTCCATACAGCCGCCTTCCACCTCCGATGCTTTCCTACAATGCGACAGGACCCATCAGTGAACAGGGCATATTGCCTCACATGTTCTGGCAGTTTATTATACAGTGGGGCCTCTTCAGCACGTGTTACCTCCTCCTCTGGTGATATTCCAAAATCTTTGCCTTCTGGCCAGTCTGTGATCACTTCCAGAATTCCTGGGCGACTGGGGTTTCCTATTCGACTTCGTTGTGTGATCAGTGCAATCCACTTACTCCACGTAGCATCAGTTGCATGATGCATAGAAGGGACCTTCCCTTTGAACATCCAGCCCAGCACCGGCAGTCGGGGTGCTAATAGGAGCTGTGTTTCAGTACCAACCACTTCTGAAGCAGCTTGAACTCCTTCATATGCTGCCAATATCTCCTTTTCAGTTGGAGTATAGCAGGCCTCAGATCCTCGATATCCCCGACTCCAAAACCCTAGGGGTCGACCTCGGGTCTCCCTTGGTGCTTTCTGCCAGAGACTCCAGGTAGGGCCATTCTCCCCGGCTGCGGTGTAGAGCACATTTTTAACATCTGGTCCTGCCCGGACTGGCCCAAGGGCTACTGCATGAACTATCTCCCGTTTAATCTGTTCAAAGGCTTGTTGTTGCTCAGGGCCCCATTTAAAATCGTTCCTCTTCCGGGTCACTTGATAGAGAGGGCTTACAATCAGACTGTAATTTGGAATATGCATTCTCCAAAAACCTACAACACCTAAGAAAGCTTGCATTTCGAGTTTACTAGTCGGTGGAGACATAGCTGCTATTTTGTTGATCACATCCATTGGGATGTGATGACGTCCATCTGGCCATTTTATTCCTAAAAACTGAATCTCCTGTGCGGGTCCCTTCACCTTACTCTGTTTTATGGCAAAACCGGCTTTCAGAAGGATTTGGATTATTTTCTCCCCTTTCTCAAAAACTTCTTCTGCTGTGCTGCCCCATACGATGATGTCATCAATGTATTGCAGGTGTTCTGGAGCTTCACCCTGTTCCAGTGCAGTCTGGATTAGTCCATGGCAAATGGTGGGGCTGTGTTTCCACCCCTGGGGCAGTCGATTCCAGGTGTACTGGACGCCCCTCCAAGTGAAAGCAAACTGTGGCCGGCACTCTGCTGCCAAAGGGATTGAGAAAAATGCATTAGCAATATCAATTGTGGCGTACCACTTGGCTGCTTTTGACTCCAGTTCATATTGAAGTTCTAGCATGTCTGGCACAGCAGCACTCAGTGGTGGCGTGACTTCATTCAGGCCACGATAGTCTACTGTCAGTCTCCATTCTCCATTAGACTTTCGCACTGGCCATATGGGGCTGTTAAAGGGTGAGCGAGTCCTGCTGATCACTCCTTGGCTCTCCAGTCGACGAATCAGCATATGGATGGGAATCAGGGAGTCTCGGTTGGTGCGATATTGCCGCCGGTGCACCCTTGTGGTAGCAATTGGCACCTGTTGTTCTTTGACCCTCAGCAACCCCACAACTGAAGGGTCCTCAGAGAGACCAGGTAAGGTGGACAACTGTTCAATTCCCTCTGTCTCCAAGGCAGCTATACCAAAGGCCCACCGATACCCCTTTGGGTCCTTGAAATACCCTCTCCTGAGATAATCTATGCCAAGGATGCATGGGGCCTCTGGGCCAGTCACAATGGGGTGTTTCTGCCACTCATTCCCAGTTAGGCTTATTTCAGCCTCCAATACAGTTAGCTGTTGAGATCCCCCTGTCACACCAGAGATACAGATGGGTTCTGCCCCTTTATAACTTGATGGCATTAGAGAACACTGTGCACCGGTATCCACTAGAGCCTTATACTCCTGTGGGTGTGATTTGCCAGGCCATCGAATCCACACAGTCCAATAAACCCGGTTGTCCCTTTCCTCCACCTGGCTGGAGGCAGGGCCCCTCTAATCCTGGTCAGAGTATTTGTTACTCACTTCTTGTAAAAATGACTTAGAGGTCCCTTCAAGAGGGTCAGAAGACCTTCTACTTTGTCTGGAAACCGGAGCGGCATCTTTCCTGGAAGAATCCCCTTTTCTGGTTGTTTTTCCTTTCAATTCACGTACCCGTGCATCTAGGACCGAGGTAGGTTTTCTATCCCACTTCCTCATGTCCTCTCCGTGCTCACGCAGGTAAAACCACAGGGTACCCCGTGGTGTGTACCTTCTATATTCTCTCTCTTGATCAGAGGAATGCTCACTCCTAATAGCTGAGATATTGGTCTGTACAGGTGGGGAGTAGGACTTTTCGATCAGTTCAATCAGTTCTTCGGACTTTTCGGACAGTTTTTCCACAGCCGAGACACAGGCTCGTAGGGATGAAGAGAGATTTTCTTCATATTGCCGGAGTTGGCGAGCCATTTCACCCACTGTCGGTGCCTCTTCGTCTTTCCAAGTTAGTACTGCCAATGGGTTGGCATACGATGATGGTGCGCTCCGTACAAACTTCCGCCACATGGGTCTTGTGCATTGAACTTCGTCTGGATCTCTGGGTAATTGTAAACTGTCCGGGTCATAATAAATCATCTCTAGCACGGCTAATTCCCTCAGGTACTGAATACCTCTTTCCATGGTGGTCCACTTGCCTGGTTGACATATAACATCTTCCTTGAAGGGATACCTTTCCTTCACGCTTGACAGGAGTCGCCTCCAGAGGCTGAGGGCTTGTGTCCCTTTTCCAATCGCCTTGTCAATGCCCCCTTCCCTAGCAAGGGATCCCAGCTGCTTGGCTTCCCTACCCTCTAATTCCAGGCTACTAGCCCCATTGTCCCAGCATCGGAGCAGCCAGGTGATGATGTGCTCACCTGGACGACGGCTGAAATCTTTTCGCATATCCCGCAGCTCACTCAGGGATAGAGATCGGGTGATTACTTCTGGTTCTGCCTCTTCCTCCTGTTCTCGTGATGACCCTGGTTCATCTTCATCCTTCGCTAAACAAGCTGATTTTTTTGTGTATTTCTTCTTCTGTATAGGGGCAACTGATACTGGCACAGGTTGGTTCTCCGGTTCAGCTGCAGTGCCCGTCACAGGCGTTGCAGTAACCGTAGTACCTGTTGCCGGGGCCTGAGAGGCTGCAGTGTCTGTCATGGGGGTCAAAGTGGCTGCAGTGTCTGTCACGGGGGCCGGAGAGGCTGCAGTGTCTGTCACGGGGGTTGAAGTGGCTGCAGCGTCTGTTGCTGGGGTCAGAGTGGCTGCAGTGCCTGTCGCCGGGGCTGGAGGGGCTGCAGTGGCTGTCATCTTGTTGTCAGATCCAGAGACCTTCGCTTCCCCTTGAATAATGTTAAACAGAGCTCGGTAGGCATGAGCCAGGCCCCAGCACATTGCAGTGATTTGTGTCTCCCGGGAATTGTCGGGGTGACAGCATACTTTTTCCAAATGTTCTACTAGTTTTTCAGGATTCTGCACTTGTTCAAGGGTGAAGTTCCAAAACACTGGAGTTCCCCACTGTCCTAGGCATTTACTCATGCTACCCCACACACCCTGCCACTCATAACTCTGCAGCTTTGGGGCAGATCTCTTTGGGGCAGATCTCCTGAATAGTTGTTTAACCCTAAACAACGCCTGAACCACATTCAGGAACAAGCTAGTTCCTAGCAATAGAACCATGTTAGTTTCAACATTCCAAGGATATTCAAAATTTTCAAAATTCTCAAATGCTACTGTAATTAGCCTGGAAGAGGAGGAGAAGGTGAAGGAAGGTGTCTCCCCCATAGATTGGCTCTCCGAGGAGAAAAGGTAAAGGGTGTAATTATTAACAGTTTCCGCTAGATAGCTCCCGAAGTACGGAGATAACGGCAATGCTGAGTACAAATACCGGATTAGTCCCACAACCGACAATTTTATCGTACCATAAACCAGTGTTACATAGTACAGCAAAGCGAAAACCTTAATCCACCTCACCTTATGGGTGATAAGCAGCAGCACAGGGACTATATACGGCAAGTGAGGTGATACATAACAAAACTCTAAGAACGAACGCCACAACTCTAAGAGCCAATAACCCAACATTGTGATCGGCGACCACTAAACTAATACAATACAACAAATAACAAATTCGTTTTAACACGCTCTGGTCAGATCTGTTGTTATCTCAACCCTTTACGCCCCACGTTGGGCGCCAAAAAGCTGTCGTGGTTTAACCCCAGCCAGCAACTAAGCACCACGCAGCCGCTTCCCCCTTCCCCCTCCCAGTCGGGTGAGGAGGAAGAAAGAGGGAAAAAAAAAGTAAAACTCGTGGGTTGAGATAAGAACAGTTTAATAACTAAAGTAAAATATAATACTAACAATAGTAATAATGAAATATAATAATAATAGTAATAGTAATGAAAAGGAATATAACAAAAAGGAGGGGGAGGAAGGGAAAAAAACCCAAAAAAACAACAACAAAAGAAAAAAGAAAAAAAAACCACCAGTGATGCACAATGCACAATGCAATTGCTCACCACCCGCTGACCGATGCCCAGTTAGCTCCCGAGCCACGATCCGCCCTCCCAGTTAACTCTCCCCAGTTTATATACTGGGCATGATGTCATATGGTATGGAATAGCTCTTTGGCCAGTTTGGGTCAGCTGTCCTGATGGTGTCCCCTCCCAGCTTCTTGTGCCCCTCCAGCCTTCTTGCTGGCTGGGCACGAGAAGCTGAGAAATCCTTGACTTAGTATAAACACTACTTAGCAACAACTGAAAACATCAGTGTGTTATCAACATTCTTTTCCTACTAAACCCAAAACACAGCACTATACCAGCTACTAGGAAGAAAATTAACTCTGTCCTAGCCGAAACCAGGACACTCCCTCATCTCGGCTGTGGAGAAACTGCCAGACATACTAGCCGAGAAATGGTCCCGAGAGTTCCAGTGATTTGAGGGTAAGTTCTGCCTCCCACCTGCATAGACCAATATCTCAGCTATTAGGAATAAGCGTCCCTCTGCTCAAGAGAGAGGAGAGAGAAGGTACACCTCACAGGGTACCCTGTGGTCTTACCTGCGTGAGCACGGAGAGGATATGATGAAGTGGGATGGAAAACCTACCTCGGTCCTAGATGCACGGGTATGGGAATTGCGAGGAAAAACAATCACAAATGGGGGTTCTTCCAGGAAAATTGCTGCTCCAGTCTCCGGTGGGCAGTGTGAGCAGTGTGCCAGACAGAGTGGAAGGGCTGATCTTACTCCTGATCCTATGAGAAGGAATTCTAATCCATCTTTACAAAGAGTGAGTGGAGAATCTTACGACTGGGACTAGAGGGGCCCTGCCTCCAGCCAGGTGGAGGAAAGGGACAACCGGGTTTACTGGACTGTGTGGATCCGATGGCCTGGCACATCAGACCCACAGGACTATAAGGCTCTAGTGGACACTGGTGCACAGTGTACCCTAATGCCATCAAGCTATAAAGGGGTAGAAGCTATTTGTATTTCAGGGGTGACAGGGGGATCCCAACAGCTAACTGTATTGGAGGCTGAAGTGAGCCTAACTGGGAATGAGTGGCAGAAACACCCCATTGTGACTGGCCCAGAGGCCCCATGCATCCTTGGCATAGACTATCTCAGGAGAGGGTATTTCAAGGACCCAAAGGGGTATCGGTGGGCCTTTGGTATAGCTGCCTTGGAGACAGAGGGAATTGAACAGTTGTCCACCTTACCTGGTCTCTCTGAGGACCCTTCAGTTGTGGGGTTGCTGAGGGTCAAAGAACAACAGGTGCCAATCCCTACCACAAGGGTGCACCGGCAGCAATATCGCACCAACCGAGACTCCCTGATTCCCATCCATATGCTGATTCGTCGACTGGAGAGCCAAGGAGTGATCAGCAGGACTCGCTCACCCTTTAACAGCCCCATATGGCCAGTGCGAAAGTCTAATGGAGAATGGAGACTAACAGTAGACTATCGTGGCCTGAATGAAGTCACGCCACCTCTGAGTGCTGCTGTGCCAGACATGCTAGAACTTCAATACGAACTGGAGTCAAAAGCAGCCAAGTAGTATGCCACAATTGATATCGCTAATGCATTTTTCTCAATCCCTTTGGCAGCAGAGTGCCGGCCACAGTTTGCTTTCACTTGGAGGGGCGTCCAGTACACCTGGAATCGACTGCCCCAGGGGTGGAAACACAGCCCCACCATTTGCCATGGACTGATCCAGAATGCACTGGAAAAAGGTGGAGCTCCAGAACACCTGCAATACATTGATGACATCATCGTATGGGGCAACACAGCAGAGGAAGTGTTTGAGAAAGGGGAGAAAATAATCCAAATCCTTCTGAAAGCCAGTTTTGCCATAAAACAGAAAGTAAGGTGAAGGGACCCGCACAGGAGATTCAGTTTTTAGGAATAAAATGGCAAGATGGATGTCATCACATCCCAATGGATGTGATCAACAAAACAGCAGCTATGTCTCCACCAACTAGTAAACAGGAAACGCAAGCTTTCTTAGGTGTTGTAGGTTTTTGGAGAATGCATATTCCAAATTACAGTCTGATTGTAAGCCCTCTCTATCAAGTGACCCGGAAGAGGAACGATTTTAAATGGGGCCCTGAGCAACAACAAGCCTTTGAACAGATTAAACGGGAGATAGTTCATGCAGTAGCCCTTGGGCCAGTCCGGGCAGGACCAGATGTTAAAAATGTGCTCTACACCGCAGCCGGGGAGAATGGCCCTACCTGGAGTCTCTGGCAGAAAGCACCAAGGGAGACCCGAGGTCGACCCCTAGGGTTTTGGAGTCGGGGATATCGAGGATCTGAGGCCCGCTATACTCCAACTGAAAAGGAGATATTGGCAGCATATGAAGGAGTTCGAGCTGCTTCAGAAGTGGTTGGTACTGAAACACAGCTCCTGTTGGCACCCCGACTGCCGGTGCTGGGCTGGATGTTCAAAGGGAAGGTCCCTTCTACACATCATGCAACTGATGCTACGTGGAGTAAGTGGGTTGCACTGATCACACAACGAAGTCGAATAGGAAATCCCAGTCACCCCAGGAATTTTAGAAGTGATCACAGACTGGCCAGAAGGCAAAGATTTTGGAATATCACCAGAGGAGGAGGTAACGCGTGCTGAAGAGGCCCCACTGTATAATGAACTGCCAGAAAATGAGAGGCAATATGCCCTGTTCACTGATGGGTCCTGTCGCATTGTAGGAAAGCATCGGAGGTGAAAGGTTGCTGTATGGCGTCCTATGTGACAAGTTGCAGACACTGCTGGAGGAGAAGGTGAATCGAGTCAGTTTGCAGAGGTGAAAGCCATCCAGCTGGCTTTAGACATTGCTGAATGAGAAAAATGGCCAATACTTTATCTCTATACTGACTCATGGATGGTGGCAAATGCCCTGTGGGGGTGGTTGCAGCAATGGAAGCAGAGTAACTGGCAACGCAGAGGTAAACCCATCTGGGCTGCCCCATTGTGGCAAGATATTGCTGCCCGGCTAGAGAACCTGGTTGTGAAAGTACGTCATGTAGATGCCCATGTACCCAAGAGCCGGGCCACTGAAGAACATCAAAACAACCAACAGGTAGACAAGGCTGCTAGGATTGAAGTAGCTCAGGTGGATCTGGACTGGCAGCATAAGGGTGAATTATTTATGGCTCGGTGGGCCCATGACACCTCAGGTCATCAGGGAAGAGATGCAACATATAGATGGGCTCGTGATCGAGGGGTAGACCTGACCATGGACACTATTGCACAGGTTATCCATGAATGTGAAACACGGGCTGCAATTCTGTTCTGCCGACTGAGCGGACTTCACACTATCCGTCCTGCCCAGACAGACTGTTATGACAGATGGAGCCCAAAGTCATGGCCTGAATGAACTCAACAGACATTGGATAGAGATAGCCCATAGACTGCGGGAATGATATCTGTGTGTCTGTATTAAAAGACAGGAAAAGTGTGGGATCTGGGCATGACGTAAATGGTGTAGAATAAGGGGTGGATATTGTCCTGGTTTCAGCTGGGACAGAGTTAACTCTCTTCTTAGTAGCTGGTACAGTGCTGTGTTTTGGATTTAGTGTGAGAATGATGTTGATAACACTCTGATGTTTTAGTTGTTGCTAAGTAGCACTTATCTTAAGCCAAGGACTTTTCAGTTTCCCATGCTCTGCCAGCAAGCAGGTGTGCAAGAAGCTGGGAGGGAGCAGAGCCGGGGCAGCTGACCTGAACTAGCCAAAGGGGTATTCCATACCGTAGAACGTCATGCCCAGTATATAAACAGGGGGGAGTTGGCCAGGAGGGGCAGATCGCTGCTTGGGCATTGGTCAGCGGGTGGTGAGCAATTGCATTGTGCATCACTGGGGTTTTCTTGGGTGTTATTTCTTTTTTTTTGTTATATTCATTTTCATTATTATTATAATATTTTATTATTATTATTATTGTTAGTATTATATTTTTTTTTACTTTAGTTATTAAACTGTTCTTATCTCAACCCACGAGTTTTACTTTTTTTCAGTTCTCCTCCCCATCCCACTGGGAGGGGGTGAGGAGTGAGGGAGCAGCTGCATGGTGCTTAGTTTCTGGCTGGGGTTAAACCACGACACTCTCATGGAGCAAGTCCAATCCCTTAAAATTCTGTAAGCCATGAGATCTGCAGTTGGGCAGCGATGTTCAGGTGAAGGTGTCACATGTAGGGGATGTGAGCATGGAGCACCTGTTCATCCCATGAAAAACAGCACAGATTCAGGAAAAAGGGGCTGCTAGGAGTTCTGCTTTCCCCACTTCCCCAGGGTCCAGCTCACCTGCTCAACTCAGTGAGGTTATGTGGAATGGGAGGAATCTGAAGTGATTGCTAACCACAGCCTTCCAGACTTTCATTGGCCTTTTTTGGGGAAGGAGGAGGGTCAATGATTCCACCAGCCCCCAGGTGACTGTCCAGCAATGAGGCCACATGAAGACCTTCCCTTCTCCGCTGAAGCACCATGACCAAGCTCTGTTCCTGCGGCTTCCCCACTCTGTTCCCTCTGATCTGTTGCTTTCTCATGCTTTGAACGTGAGCCTCCTACCCTGGATGCTCTGGCACTCCGGAGCAGCCTTCCATGCATCTCTCTTCTGTCTCATCAGGAACATATCCTTTTCCATCCTAATCTTTCTTTCTGGTCCAGTTATTCAGTAATTCCCACCTGTGACCTCAATTCAGACCCTTTCAAAATGGAAATCTCCCGCTAACTTAAACAGGCTTTGAATCAGTTCTATATTAACTATTTTTAGGGTGCTGAGGACTGCCTTACTTAAAGAAGTCCTCTGCAACAGCCGTTGCACACACTGCTTTCTTCTGTACTTATAAATTAAAATTTCTGTAGTCATTTTCTTTCCTCTTTTCTATTAACTTACAGAAGTGAGCGTTGCACAGGTTTCTGTGAGGTCAGAGGTATGGGATGATAGTAATCTGGCCAAACACAGATACCTGCAGATGGATTAGCCATCCTAAGTATCCTTAGCAGAGAAAGGAGAGAAATCAGCACTGCCAATGTGGGAGTGCGCGTATCCTAAAGCAGATGTGGGGTTGATGAAAAGACAACTTCTCAGATGAAATCCATCTCTGATGAAGGTGCTCCCAAAATGACGATCTTCCAGACAGAGTGCCTTATGTTGGTCACCCAAGAGGATCTCTCTGAGTACTGATCTGCCTTTTCCAGGGTATTTTAACTTTAATTTCCAGGATATTATTGTTACTCATTAATCTGCAAGATATAAAACAGTGTGTGGCCAGAAAACCCATCTGCTGTGAGAGGGCAGGCCCACAGGTACCGTGCTGTTCCCTCAAGCACTGTAGAAAGGGTTCACAGCTCTACTGCTCCACGAGCATTTCTTGAAAGGGCTCATGTCGGGGAGCAAACTTGGCGTGGAGGCCAACGGGCTTACAACAGCCCACATCTACCTGAGCAAACACTCTGACCCACCAAAACTGGGTGGCTGCCTGCAAACCACCTACAGGTCCCTGAATGGTGCTGGGATCTGGGCTCCTGCCAGCCACCCTGGGCTGGGGCCATCGTGAGGACTTCGCAGTGCAGGTGATCCTGTCCCAGCGCCTGAGACGTTCCCAGGCACTGCTTGTTTTACACCATCATCTGCAGTAATGTCTTTCCTCTTTCTCAGAGCCTCATGCCCAGCTACTGCCAACTGCTCCACCCTTGATCTCCCCAAAAGTGGCAGCTTTAACAGTTTAATATTCTCTTTGCTGCTGGTCAGCAGACAAGTTGCAAGCTGTATGGAATATTCCCCAAAAAATAACTTCCCTGCTGTTACCTCCATGGGTAAGAGCCACAATGACAGTATCTTTTCCATTGCTTTGCTTGCCATTTGTTTTGTTCCTAACAGTCTCCTGGCAAGGTTAAAGGTGAAAATCACTTATGCAAACTGAGACTTTCCTGCTATGGATAGAAACTAGTACAGATAACTTCTTCCTTCTTCGCTCTATCATGAGTTTAAACTTGGACGTACCTTTCCTGTCTAGCAGTTTGTCCAAAATGTTCCTGTAGAATTGTTTTTCATTGAAAAACGCTGAGTGGTTGGAACCCAAGCCCTCAGCAAGGATGTGAGTGCATGTGCCACCCAAAAGACAATGCAATGGAAAAGTAAAATCCAAAGAGAACACTCACCTCTTCAAAATGAAACAATTTTGGTCTTATCGAAATCAAATGATATAGAATGAAGTTGAAATAAAATGTTCTTTCCATTTTTCTTAAATTTTATTTTTGAACCCAAGTAAAACAAAAATATTTGAAATCCCAGCTTTTTCCCCTGTTTGCAGCTCTGTTACAGTGTTCCTGCATCATGGGCAGTGGAGACTGAAGGACTGGCTACTCCTTGTGTGGCAGCTGATGTGCAGAGCTGCTCAAGAACAGCAGGCTGGCAATATCCTGGGCACAAGTGTGATGAATTTTTTTATCATCTTATCTGTAAAGAGATTGAAGTGAGGCAAGTCTATTAGGTTTGATTTTCCAATATAAAAAATGTTATAGTGAGAGTTGTTCATGTATGGCATCTGCCTCATTAAACACTCCTCACTGAAGACACTCTGCAGCCACCCTCTTCTACTCTCCTCATTTTATGAGAATCTCTTTCTCCTTTCTTCCCCTTCCCCCACTCTTTGCCCTGAGGAAATCAGAATTAAGACATTCCTTTCCGTCTTCTTTGAAGTATCCCAAAACCCCAGACCCAAAAGTCTTTTCCCTTTAACAATATTGGGCACTCTAATTGCAATATGTACTTTACATGCAAATTTTAATGATTAGGTTAAAATTAGTTTCTCCTGGAAGGTGATCAGCAGTGTTCCCTGAAACAAAAACAATTTCTTTGAAACAGATTGATAGCACATGGGAAAGCATTGTTAAATTGAGTACCTACCTTAATGTTTACGTGTCGTAGTTTAACCCCAGCCAGCAACTAAGCACCACGCAGCTGCTTCCCCCTCCCCCTCCCAGTGGGGTGAGGAGGAGGAAAGGGAAAAAAAGTAAAACTCGTGGGTTGAGATAAGAACAGTTTAATAACTAAAGTAAAATATAATACTAACAATAGTAATAATGAAATATAATAATAATAATAGTAATGAAAAGGAATATAACAAAAAAAGGAAGGGGGGGGGAAGGAAAAAAACAGTGATGCACAATGCAATTGCTCACCACCCACTGACCGATGCCAGAGCCACGATCCGCGCCTCCCGGCCAACTCCCCCTGTTTATATACTGGGCATGACGTTCCATGGTATGGAATACCCCTTTGGCTAGTTCAGGTCAGCTGCCCCGGCTATGCTCCCTCCCAGCTTCTTGCACACCTGCTTGCTGGCAGAGCATGGGAAACTGAAAAGTCCTTGGCTTAAGATAAGCGCTACTTAGCAACAACTAAAACATCAGAGTGTTATCAACATCATTCTCACACTAAATCCAAAACCCAGCACTGTACCAGCTACTAAGAAGAAAGTTAACTCTGTCCCAGCCGAAACCAGGACAATACGCTAGCAAACTTTTTATGTACAGAAGTTTCAAGACAAAGGTATACTGGAGTGAGTGATAATAATGGGGTAAAACCAGCATGTGAGACTGTGACAGCAACTTTTTTTTATCAGATTACATGGAAAATAAATCAAAATCCTAAAAAATATGGAACTCAAACCATTTAGTTCTCACTTGAACTGTGTAATGATCAGCAGTTTTGGATCATAGCAGAGACAGTCATTGGTGGTTTCATTTCATAACAAAAAGTTGCTGAATATCTAGCTCTTAGGAGCCAGCATAGAAGAGACATGAAAGCAGAGAAGATGCTAAAATTTTTAAAAATTGCCTTTTTTTTTTTCAGAAGACAGTTCTAGATCACTTTTGCAAATCCGTAAGTTGAAGTCAAAATACAGGAGCTTCTGTGCTACCTCAGGTGATATCAGTGCATCCTGGAGACACAGAACGCTAAATAAGACACTGACAACTCACTTGGCTTCCTTACATAATCATAGAATCATAGAATAGTTTGGGTTGGAAGGGACCTTTAAAGGTCATCTAGTCCAACCCCCCCTGCAATGAGCAGGGACATCTTCAACTAGATCAGGTTGCTCAGAGCCCCGTCCAACCTGACCTTGAATGCTTCCAGGGATGGGGCATCTACCACCTCTCTGGGCAACCTGTTCCAGTGTTTCACCACCCTCATCATAAAAAATTTCTTCCTTATATCTAGTCTGAATCTACCCTCTTTCAGTTTAAAACCATTACCCCTTGTCCTATCGCTACAGGCCCTACTAAAAAGTCTGTCCCCCTCTTTCTTATAAGCCCCCTTTAAGTATTGAAAGGCTGCAATAAGGTCTCCCTGGAGCCTTCTCTTCTCCAGGCTGAACAAGCCCAGCTCTCTCAGCCTTTCCTCATAGGAGAGGTGTTCCATCCCTCTGATCATTTTTGTGGCCCTCCTCTGGACCCGCTCCAACAGGTCCATGTCTTTCCTGTACTGAGGGCTCCAGAGCTGGATGCAGTACTCCAGGTGGGGTCTCACCAGAGCAGAGTAGAGGGGCAGAATCACCTCCCTCGACCTGCTGGCCACCCTTCTTTTGATGCAGCCCAGGATACAGTTGGCTTTCTGGGCTGCGAGCACACATTGCCAGCTCATGTCCAGTTTTTCATCCACCAGTATCCCCAAGTCCTTCTCTGCAGGGCTGCTCTCAATCCCTTCATCCCCCAGCCTGTATTGATACTGGGGGTTGCCCCGACCCAGGTGCAGGACCTTGCACTTGGCCTTGTGGAACCTCATGAGGTTCACATGGGCCCACTTCTTGAGCTTGTCCAGGTCCCTCTGGATGGCATCCTGTCCCTCAGGCGTGTCAACCGCACCACTCAGCTTGGTGTCATCTGCAAATTTGCTGAGGGTGTACTCAATCCCACTATGTCATTGATGAAGATATTAAACAGTCCTGGTCCCAATACGGACCCCTGAGGGACACCACTTGTGACTGATCTCCATCTGGACATTGAGCCGTTGACCACTACCCTCTGGATGCAACCATGCAGCCAATTCCTCATCCACCAAACAGTCCATCCATCAAATCCATATCTCTCCAATTTAGAGAGAAGGATGTTGTGGGGGACCATGTCAAAGGCCTTACAGAAGTCCAAATAGATGACATCCATAGCTCTTCCCTTGTCCACTGATGTAGTCACTCCATCACAGAAGGCCACTAGGTTGGTCAGGCAGGACTTGCCCTTGGTGAAGCCATGCTGGCTGTCTCGAATCACCTCCCTGTCCTCCATGTGCCTTAGCATAGCTTCTAGGAGGATCTGTTCCATGATCTTCCCAGGCACAGAGGTGAGGCTGACAGGTCGGTAGTTCCCAGGGTCCTCCTTTCTACCCTTTTTAAAAATGGCTGCAATGTTTCCCTTTTTCCAGTCGCTGGGGACTTCACCTGACTGCCATGACTTTTCAAATATCATGGAGAGTGGCTTGGCAACGACATCAGCCAATTCCCTCAGGACTCTGGGATGCATCTCGTTGGGTCCCATAGACTTATGTATGTTCAGGTTCCTCAGGTGGTCACGAACCTGATCTTCTCTTACAGTCATCCATGCTGGTCTCTTGCCTTCCTTTCCTGATTTCTTACACCTGGGGATCGAGAGCTCTTGCACTCTATGGAAAGCATCCTTAAAGATCTGCCAGCTCTGTTCTGCTCCCTTGTCCCTGAGGGCAGTTTCCCAGGGGGTCCCGTTGACTAACTCCTTGAACAGCTGGAAGTTTGCTTTCCTAAAATTCAGGGTCCTGACTTTACTCTTCGCCTGTCCCATGTCCCTCAGGACTGCGAACTCCACCAGTGCATGATCACTGCAGCCCAGGCTGCCTCCAATCTTGACACCTCTGATTAGCTCACTTGCGTTGGTGACCCCATCAGGTCCAGTATCGCATCCCCTCTGGTAGGGCTGTCTATTACCTGGCCTAAGAAGTTATCCTCGATGCACTCCTGGAGTCTCCTGGATTGCCTGCAGCTCACCGTGCTACTTTTCCAGCAGATGTCGGGGTGGTTGAAGTCCCCAGCAGGATGAGAGCCTGCGAGCGCGATGCCTCCTGCAGCTGGAATAAGAAGGCTTCGTCAATAGGCTCCCCTTGATCGGGCAGCCTGTAGTAAACACCAACCACAAGGTTCCCTTTGTTGCCTTGTTGTCTAATTCTTACCCATAAGCTTTCAACCTGCTCATGGCTATTCTTCAGAGGCAGCTCTTCACAATCTATCCATTTCTTGATGTAGAGGGCAGCCCCTCCGCCCCTCCTTCCTCGCCTGTCCCTTCTGAACAGCTTGTAGCCATCGACAGCCGCGCTCCAGTCATGGGATTCGTCCCACCAAGTTTCAGTGATGGCAACTAGGTCATAGCTTTCTAGCAGCACGGTGGCTTCCAACTCCTCCTGTTTGTTGCCCATGCTGCGTGCATTGGTGTAGAGGCACTTCAGCTGGGCTGTCAGCCGTGTCACCTTCTTAGAGGAACACCCCTTAATTCCTTTGAGGTATTTCCCTGGTGTTTCCCTGTTGGCTCCTATTACCTCAGGAGCCCCTGGCTCATCTCTGTGTGCTCCAGTGTATCCAGCAAGTCTCAGAGCAACAGGCTGAGGGCCCTTGCTAGCACCCCGTCCCTCTAACCTTGGCGTGTCATCCCATGGCTTGTCACGGGCAAGCCTGATGTTATCCCCTTCCCCCTTCAAGCCTAGTTTAAAGCTCTGTTAATGATGAGCCCCACTAGCTCGTGAGCAAAGACCCTCTTCCCCCTTTGAGAAAGGTGAATCCCATCTGACACCAGGAGGCCTGGTGCCGTGTAGACCATCCCATTATTGAAAAACATGAAATTGTGGTGGTGACACTAGCCATGGAGCCATGTATTAATAGACTGGGTCTGTCTGTTTCTTCCAATGTTGCTGCCCGCAACTGGAAGGATAGAGGAAAAAACAACCTGTGCTCCAGATTCCCTTACCAACCATTCCAAGGCCCTGAAGTCTCTTTTGATTGCCCTTGGACTACGCATTGCAGCTTCATCGCCACCCACATGGAAGAGCAATAATGGGTAATAGTCCGAGGGCCGTACCAGGCTAGGAAGTTTCCTAGCGATGTCCTTAACCTGGGCCCCAGGGAGGCAGCAGACTTCCCTAAGAGGAGGGTCTGTCCGGCATATTGGACCCTCTGTTCCCCTCAGAAGGGAGTCACCTACAACTATAACCTGTCTTTTCTTCCTCGTGGAGGTGGTTGTGATGGGGGGGTAAGCCCTTCTGACCTTGGCAACACCTTTGGTGTAGGTCCATCATCCACATCATCAATTGACTGACTTTCCAAATCCAGAGCCTCATACCTGTTGTAGAGAGGCACCTGGGAAGGCGAGTTCTTCACATCAGAAGTTTCATCTGAAGGGAAGGGTGGCTAAGACCAACGTTTTTAAACACAGAGGCCAACAGTTATGCATTTAATTTTTAGTGATATTAAATCTGTGGCATCAGAGAAACACAGAGTGCCTTTGAACATCAGATCATTTATTCAGAAGTTTGAGTATAGATTTATACAATGAGTTTACACTCGTTGGTGTGGAAGTGCATACCTCTGTCTTCCTATCTACAAAACAGGGAGAACATATGAAATAACCACCGCTGTGCAGCATGCTGGAATCTGCAGAGGAAAAGTGATAAATAGGGCAACTGATCCTACATATTATCAAATACCACTCACACTGGTAACACCATAAACCCCATAATTACTGTGCTGTCAGTACTCTTACAAAAATACTCAATACATTGCTGTTGTAAAGCAGGGATGAATTTCCAAAATACTGCATGCAGCAAGAAAGGCTGAAGACTAGCATTGGTATAAGAAAAAGAGGTTATCCTTTGACCAAGAATAAATTTGAGTTGAAAACCAGAAAAAGATTTCTGACCACTAGAAGTTCAGGAGCTGCCTCCCAGTAGGAGCAGTAGAAGCAAATACCCTAACTAATCCTTCTACAGGGCTACAAACAAGCTGTATAATATTGTTGCCTGAAATAACTGGACTTGCTGGCCTGGGAGTCTTTCCCATCCCTGCATTCTTTAACCAGTCTGAACAATCTGATGATGCTCACCAGAAAAATCCTGCACTCCCACATCCTCTGGTTTGGACAAGTCCTCATCCTCACATGGCACAATTAATCAAGATGGGCAAACATATAGAACCCAGATGAATGCATCCAATTTCACATGCTCCACTGAAGCATATGGAGGATATGGTACTACAACCCACAAGATGTAGCAAAATTCTCCAAAATCTAGGGAAGAAAAAGATCTTGGGACTGATTGACCCTGCAGTTGAGAAATCCAGTTACAGCAAGGGTTTCTGAAAAACCTCACTTACCTGCCATACGATATTGCTATTACAGACATATGCAGACATATATTTAGCTTAGCTTTTGTAGAATTAGCCTAATGCCCTTTTTCCACTCTGTTTTAATGCAACATGTGCAGAGAGCAGTCATTTTTCCCTATTTTAGACAGAATGACAGAAAAGGAGACATGGTGTGCTCCAGAACCCAGGCTGTAGAAAGTGAAGTACCTAGTATGAAAGACAGATCAGGAATGCTCCAACAAAAAATAATTTCATCAGGATCCAGCAGAGACCCCACAACCTGCTGACTTATGTGGTCTCTAGTAGTTTGGCAGGTTCTTGTTCAAGGTCCTGCTCCAATAAACTTTTTCTTATTTATAGGAGTGAAACAGCTCCAGCATGAGAAACTGAGAACAGTATTTGTGATACAGCTTCAGAGATCTGGGAAAGCTTTACAAAAAAAGTAGTTGTGAGCAGGTAAATAGCACAAATGACACTAGTAAGAAAAGGAGCAAAATCTCTGCCTAGGATAAGCTTAGAGAGTACAAGGAAAAGTTAAACGTCTTCAAATCATGTGGCATGATGAACTCCAGCTTAAGGTGCTCAGGGGACGGGCTGAGTCATTAGTGTTATCCCTGGGGACTCATGAGTGACAGGCGAGGAACCAGAAGGCCCAAAATTATGTGACTCTTGAACAGGGGGAAAAGGGGAGGAGGGACAGGTCTGCTTGATTTCAGCATCTGTGAAAAACACTGTAACGCAAGGTATATAAAAGTGGGGTGATTCAAGCTGGTTTAACCTTGCATTGGAGAAGTCTTTGAATGCTCTCATAAAGACCAGAACAGACCCTGCCAGCAAAAAGCTAAATGTGTCCTCAACATGTACATCGAGGAAAGCTGCTAATAATTCTGCTGTGACTTGGTCATGGCTGCCTGGGTTTGTTTCTATCCCTTCTGTGTTTTTTGTTGGGTACATGCAGGAAAGCCACTACACCAGAGGACATGCTGGAGAGGAAATCCACCAGAAATCTCCCCGAGTGCGCCACTGTCAGCATCCGCGCTGCACACCTGATTCACCGGTGTGGGATCATGCACGGACATAACAGAGCTGCACCACATGGCATATGTGTTCAATCAAAACAACTCATATTTTGAGTATTAAATATTTAAAACAAGTAACACAAGAACAAGTTGTACCTCATGAATTATTCACAGTAATTTGGTGTTTTGAAAAGTGAATATTTGATAAACTGTGACTTGTTCATGGACAATTTGTAATCAGAAAGAGATGAAAATCATCAATACATTATTCATTACAAATTATTTGTTCATTTCCAGTATCAAGTTATCTGAGCCTTTGAGCTGTTTATTCATGCTTAGAGCTTCTCTCTGAAGTCCTCCTCAATGTCGTTTCAGACAGCGCTGCACACCTGAGAGAGCCCAGGGCCTGTTGTTCACCCAAGGTCCCCACAGCAGAGCTGTGGAGCTGTCCCGGCACAGTCGCTCCTCGCCCTTCCCCACTGCACAGGCGATGCTGTGGCACTGCCTACACCTTCTGCAAATCCGGTCTCTCAGGTCTGACTGGGCTTTGGGAGCAGGGGAAACGTGGAGCAACAGCACAGTGCAACTTGAGGAGGAGGGAATATAAGACTAACTCCCTTCCTTGCCCTCCCCTCCACCTCTGCATGGGCCTGGCTGCTGCAGTTGGCAACCTCCGCTTGCACTGCTGCGGGAAGGTTTCTGTCCACTCCCTCACCACCAGCCCCTCGTTTGACTCCCCAAAGCTGGCAATAGCTGGTGACTCTCTGAGACGATGTCCTGGGAAGTCACCGCAGCACCACCAGGCAGCAGTGCTTTGCAACTTCACTGGCTCCCACAGGGTTTGCAGAGTTTGACCAATGTGCTTGCTGCCAGTCGTTGCTTTTTGCAATGAAGCTTTCCTCAACATGCAAGGGTCAGGCTATGGTACCAAGCTCACTCATACACAATATCTCCTTGTAAGGCACTACTCTTGTACTGCTTTATTAGTTGTTTAGCAAACCTGGACTTTTTGTATAGCTCCGAAGTGGGATGAAAATAGTCACTTAAAACAGGGCAGATGCTGCCAAGCCAGTGTCTTGAGAGCAGAGGAACAGCTGGGTTTCAAACCAAAACCTCACATGCTTCAGTGGCTAAGGAAAAACTCTTAACAAAAAAATATTCATGTTACCCAAGGTGAAGTACAGGTCCTTGAAACATATGATTTCGTGCTGGGCATCTCTATGCTTCACAGACAGAAAACAGTCCCAGTCTGCATCCAGGTCAGCAGGACGGGGGTGAGGTGAAACAAGTGACTCGGTGGTTTCGGGCAGTTCGCAGCGTCAAGCTCCCCTGCGAGACAGTGTTTGACTGATGGTGCTACAGGCTGGACCGGTGGGGCCCCAGCCCCACTCACGGCAGTGGAAGGGGTAATCAGGTCAGCGGGGTGATGAAGGGGTCTGTTCCTTCTTCTACTTGGTTATTATCCATGATTACTACCCACAGAACCTGATGGATTTTTTAAAGAACCTTTGATTGGAAATGCACCCTTTTTTCTTCCAGTGGCAAAATGAAAAAAGAGAGAACTGTGGAAGGGAGAGACATACTGGAAGAGACGAAATCTGACATTCGAGTTCCTCCTTCCACCTCTAAAACAGCCCAGGTTTTTGTGAAGATGTTTGATAGACCTGCACTGAACAATGAGATTGATTTAAGAAACCCTTCCAAACTTGCGAAGTGGAAATTAATGCAGTAATTTTCTGCAAAAATATCTTAACATTTTTTGATCAACGCAGGCTATCTCTGCCAAAGCAGGGTTCAAAATGATCCCTACAGTACATAGAAGAAAACCAGACAAGTCATGTCATGATACCAGTCATGGTATCCTCATGTTTTGCTCCTTTCATGTTGGGAAATGACTTTATCTCCATTCATCTCTGTCTCTACTCTGCCAGTTTCTAAACCATGACAGAACATTGTCTTTTCCTCTGCAATTATTTAGAATTCCTAGCAAGCTCTTGTAATGGATGGTAGCAAGCTTTTTGGAAACCCAAATATAGTTCATTTACCAGTTCTTTATCTGATCTCATCTCTATACAAAGTTGTGCTATTGTGACTAAAGATATAATTTTATATTGCATAAAGCTGCATTAGCTTAATTCAGCTGATATAAAGTTACGCCATTTGTCATTCATGAATATGTAGACACCCATTATCAGTTGAAACCTTGCTTATCTTGGTCCATCTTGCACTGGTGAATTTACAGGTACAAGTTAAATGCATATAACACATTTGAAACCTTTTTGTAAAAAATAAACATACAGAAGTTGCATCACTTTAACTAAAAACAGATTCTGTGTGGTGCTGTATATAAGCCCTAAGAGATGGGTGGCAACATTTCTCTTTACAGAAGATGCAAGGAATACAGATCTTGCAGAAGGAGCTAGCAAGTATATCGCATTTTAAAATGTCAGCTGCTGAAATCATGGCTCTTCTTAGTGTTTCATTTCAGGAAGTATTTCACTGAAATTCCTCCTTTCTATTCTCATTTAGAGCAAGCAGAGACTGAGGAGAGGGCCTGGGAAGCTGACACCCATCAGGATCTAGAAAGCCAGTTGCTGGCAAAACATTTCTGGAAATTTGAAGAGTGAACCCAGCTCTTTGTCTTTTGTACATATCATTGTAGGGCACTCATTTCTGTAACTGTCATTTTTTTTTCTGCCAGGTAATCTGTACATCCTGGTGCCATGCATTACCTGCTGTGCAATCAGTAGATATATAACTGTGGTTTATGTGAATTTTAATAGTTAAGGGTCCCAAATGAATACACTTAATTTAAAGTTGTTCTCCAACAATTCTGTAGTCACTTAGGCTCAACACCCATAAAAAGTTATACTTCTCCATATATATACCTCTGTCTTGTGGGTCTGTGGGAGAAGAAAACTTTGCTGTAGCAAAAAGAGGTAACACTAAATTAGTGTGGGAGCCACAGCATCAGCATGGCTATAGAGAGAGTAAATAGAGGTTTTATTACAGGCCATCTAGTAAGCTTTCCTCCCTAATCTGCTGGGCCCCACCGAGAGGGGTGCAACAGGGGTGTCCTGTGATCGGAGACACGTTCAGGGTATCTGACCTGCAGGCATGGAGGAGTCACCAGTGCCCTCTGCAACTGGAGGTGTTTCAGCTTTGAGCAGCGGCGGGAGCAGAGAAGGTTCCCTGGAGTCCTCTCAGCCTGTGACTGTCATCTGGGGGTTGTCTCCCACCTTCCCAACTGACCAGAGCGTGACCACCAGACATCTCTGCCCTCAGTGCCCACGGTTCCCTGCACAGAAATTAAAAAAGGCTGAAAGTGGCTGACCTACAATTATACAGCATTACAAATAAAACAACTTGATCCAGGCTCAAGTCGCAACCCTGCAATATTATTTCATCCTCCATACCTGGAGGTATGCGAGGTAGGAGAGCAGCCCGCTCCCCTCCCCTCAGGCTGTGTTCCCAGCTCTTCTTCCACCGCCGCAGCTTGCTCTGAAGGTGGGCTGCTCTCCCACCTTCACCTTCTGGAGGCTCACATGCACCCCCAATGCCCAGAGCAACTCCAGTCCAGGGGCATTCTTGAAGATTGCCTCAGCCGTGGATTTCTTTTTAAGGAACAGGTCTTACATACAGAGATGCGCTCAGCAACAACTTAGAATAGTTAGGTGGGGCATGAAATACCTGCAACATAATGATAAGCTGGTAGCTGCCAGCAAATTAATTAAAATAGCCTGATAAATGCACCCATGTTGAGAAGTATATGAATGCTTCAACTCCAAAGACTGATAGGAAAGAAAGGTACCCATTCAGAAATAATGGTGCAGTAGTTGTTTCCTTTCTGAATTAATATTCTCCATCAGAAGCTATACAGAGGCTGCTCTACCATTCTTTGGTACCATCATTATGCACCAAAAGAATGTGGTTGGTGATGAATAGTATTTGTCCTCAGTACAGGATTTGAACAGGAATAGATATAGAAAGGGATGTGAGACAGGATGTGTTCAGATGATGATGACTGTGAATTTTTAGGACTGAATGTTAGAAAATACATAATACCAAAATAAGGCAGTTGTCTTTCTTAGATTTGGTAGGTATGCAGGCATTTCTTTCCATATTAATATTTTCTAGAAAGATAGGGGGACATATTTAAGAGCTGTCTTTGTCTTTCCCAAGGCACTTTCTCTTTTCTGTTTCTATCTCTTAGATCCTATGGGGCAAAGAATAGCTTTGTCTGCTCAGCCCTCTGTCATCATTAAACAAACCATATGAGGACAGTACCAATAATATATGGAAAGAGCTTTCATCTTAATGGAATCAGCACTGAAGTTAAACCATTCACATAAATAAACAAAATACCAGCTGTCTTCAGAATTAAAAATGTATCTAGCAGGTCTGCAAGTTGCAAATATTTCCAGACTTCCATGCTTCAAATGTAAGTAAGTCCTTCTCTAGCACCTATGGGTGTTGGGGATCTGATACGGGCACTCAGCTGACAACTGCAGCAGCTAATGATGTTATGAGTTCATCAGCTGTTTGCTGTCACTCCCTACTGAGCAACACACCTTGCATAGCAGGGCTGGCAGAAAGAAATGTGTGACAATGTACTTCTTTCAGCAGGTTAAGCGAATCCATGGGTACGTGCCATGGAGCAACCAAGGTAGGAGGATATGCTCTTTCCTACCAACTCTGCTACTGAGAAGCTAACTTCCAACGAGAAATCCAAAAAGACAACTGTGATTGATAGTAACTTCCTAGACCTCTGCAGCAATATTTTCCAGAGCTTGTCTCTCAGAGTCTTAATGCTGTAGATTAATTTCCTAGATGCCTTTGTTAGAGTATAATGAACCATTATTTATGTCAAGATTATGTGATTACAAAAGTCAGAGATCACCAGAAAACTGAAAAGTTTATATTTTATTTGCACAATTGGTACAATAAAATAGTAAAATTATAATTTATTTGCCATTTTGATGACAATATTTTTTGAATGTGAAATAGTATAAGGATGACTGTATATTTCATATAATCTGCCATATAGCACAGAAAGGCAGTCTATTCTGGGGTGGATTGGAGCCAGCATTCTGCATGAGTGTTTTAGACAGAAATATTATAATCTGCCTAATGTTATCTAGTTATAACCACTTCTGACATCTCTTTTTGTATTAGTAGTTTCATTGTGTGACATTTAAGCAAGGAAAAAGACTGTAAGATTAAGCTGAGCAGTTCTTACCTTATTGAGCACCCAATGACATCTATGATGTGACATCAGGAGCAATTATTATGCTAGTAATTTATTTATTTATTTATACAGCAGCTCCCTGAAGAGCCTATTGGATGCATTGTTGGATAGCTCATCTTCTCATTTGTAAGGTAGCTGAAATTTGACTGGACACACATGTCTGCTTTCAAAGACTTAGAATGGAAGAAAGGCAGGAGAGAGACAATCTCCTCTTTGGGTTTTGACATACAAGGATCAGAAAATCAGGTTTAAAAAAAAAAAGACATGGCAATAGGCCAAGGCTCCTCAATGGATGGATAGTATAGAGAAAGGAAATACATGAATAAGGGTGTGAACATTGGTCAGAGAGGCATTATCATCTGTGAAAAGACTGAATTTGTCTGAACTGTTGGATGGGGTCATTGAGAAACAACTGAGCAGCTTATGTAACTTTGATTTATATAAAAGTATCAAATTCCAAACTTCTCCTAGAATAGTACTTGTTGTCAGCTACAGGGTCAGATTTAGAAATGGATGAATATCTCTATAAAGTTATTATAGAGATAAACACTACCAGGGATGTATCACTGTTGTGTCATTGGCTCCTCAGATATAGATTAAGAAGCAAATGCAACAACTGTTACAGCTTATTTATTCTTGGACATGATAGCTGACAAATGTCTTGCCAAATAATCACCAAACCTACTAGAGATAATACTCTGTCAGACGTGGGTTTGGTAAGTACTCAGAAAAGTATAGAACAATCAATCATAGAAGATAAACAAGGATTGACTTGGCATAAGAAGATTTAGTTTAAATAAAGTGGAGGGCTAAACAAAAATAGGTCTAGAATATTTTCTATTTAAAAAGGAAAACTGCAAAATAAACTAAACAAGTTGTTGATAAAGTCTGAAGTGCTGAAGAAATTGAATGTGTGGAATCCAGGAATACTCTTAAGTAAAAGATACAAAAACTATTGGAACCAAGAAAAGAGAAAAAAACTTTTATGGAAAGACTTTGAAATGTCTGGATAAGCTGCCATTTTCAAAAAGCTATTAGGAATAAGCAAAGAACACCCAAAATAGGAAAAGACTGACTAGGAAAAGCACTTTTGGGAGCTCAAAATCCAAGTTTAGCTACACCTTGCAAAGAAAATTAGAAGCAAACTATGAAAAGTTTAGTCATATAAAAATCACAAGGAGAAAGGGGTGGGATACTGGGCTTTCTTTGCACTAGAGAGAGAGAAGTGAGAGACTAGGGAAGTATGACTTCAAATTTAAATAGTTTGCTGTATTTTCAATAGAAAGATGTTGAGCAGGGAGGTAAGAACATGATGGCTAATGGAAATGAAGATTTGGGAACAGAGCTCACCACAGCTGGGATTGAAATAAAACTTAAAGAACTTAATGTATTCAAGCTGGGGGGGGGGGGCAGACAATCACCACCCAGAGCAGTAAAAGACCTGGCATGTGAAATTGCAGGTCCAGGAGCAAGGACTTTTTATAAATCTTTCAAGTTAAATTAATGCTGCATGACTGCAGAATAGCATACATAGACTCTGTATTTGAGGATAGAAGAAAAAGGACTTGAACAAGACTGTTAGACTCACTTCAGTATTATGTAAGGCTTTAGACAGAAGACAGTGCAACAGAAACTTTGGAAAGGTAAATCATGACAGTGCAACTTCTTATCCTGTTTTACTAAAGTATTCGATTTTTCTAAAAAGAAGTTTGATTAAATCTAAACTGTATCTCAATAAAGCATATTATTTACTTATTATTTAATATTGTGCCACATGAGAAACTATTAGTTAGAATAGTGAAAATAGGAGTGAGTCAAATTTTAAGATATGCATTAAACTAGCCAAAAGAGAGACAAAACAACATATCTCTGAAAGAAAACTACAGGTGCAGAGATTTACCAATGCAGCCTCTTATCAATATGCTTCTGAGCAGATATCAATTCATTCTTTTACACAGAAAACAGGGCTGTGGAATGAATGTCAATCAGAGTATCATAGAGGAAAAAATCTGAAAGAAACTGAAATTGAGACTAAAAAACAGGATTAAATTTAACCATCCAAATGCAAGATCAGGAACTTGGAAATTATACAAATTTCTGCTAAAAACAGGAGCTCATCAGCTGGAAATGGTATAACAGGAGAAAGATTTAGATACCCTGATCTCTCTGAGGATGACAATATGCTGCTACTACTGCTGTGTGGCCACACAAGAAAAGTAAATGCAAACTGAGGATGTATAAGGAGCAGCGATGCCGCGAGACAAGGCCTTAGGGAGACAACATCCACACACAGTTCTGGCCACTGTGTTTCAAGGAACGTGACTTAAAATAGAAACGGATACGAGGAAAGACAACTGGCAACGCTAGGGGATGGGAGACCCTTTTGGGAGTGGAGGCAAATACAGCTTGTCTACTTTAGCAAATAAAGGCTAGAAGGGACTAGAGCTGCCATTTATAAATACTGGGGAAGGAGAGGTGCTATTTAAGCTAAATGACAGTGTTAGAAGGAGAGCAAAGGATATCAAATGGCCATAAATACCCACAGGCTGAAAATCAGAAGGAGGTTTCTAGTCATCCGAGAAGTGACCTTCTACAACAAACTTCCAATAGAAATACTGTGAGCAAGAAATCTAACCAGTTCTAAGATGGATCAGGACAAATTTATGAAAGGGATGGTATGGGATATGTTTATGAGGCCACAGGACTAAATTCAGAGTCCTAGGAGGTGCCGCGCAACCTCCCATCTTCCATTGTGAAGGATACAGAGAAGCAGAGTGCAGAGCAAGGTCCTACGAGCTGCCACGTGCTGTTAACTCCTCATGAACTGACACACCCACAATCAGCAGACAGCAACTTCTAACCTACACTGTACAACATGCTAATACAAGGAATTTCCATTTTCCAGTTAGTTAATTTCTTAGTGGAGTTACAAAGCATATTACAAAGGCTGATCAAGTGTCAGTAATGTTTTTTCTGATTTATACCTTCCCAGAGTCTCTAATAATCCTTTGTGATTGTGTTTACACATCCATGCATGCAAACACACAAACACTATAATTTTCTGCACTGAAAAAATGAAACTGCTTCAACTAAATTGCAGTTTGGTATGGATGCAAACTTTACAGCAATTGATATTGGTCTCTTGATCCTTTCCTGTTTAAAGCCCAGGGCATCCTGACCTGGCCCTCACCTCTAATGTATTCACCTTCTGTCAGCCAGCATGGTTTCCCTGTCACTGTGCCGCGGTTCTGCTGTACAACCCTGGCACGAGGCTGTGTTTCTTCCAGCCCAGGATGGGGAAGGTGACGGCTCAGGAGACTGGTAATGTCTCTTTCACAGTTGAAGCACAGCTGGGGTTGGATGTGATTTCTGCACACGGTGATGACAAACATGACGGTCTGTGTGCCCTGATGAGAAGCATCAACTGTCCCACCTTCAGTGACATGTTAGCAGAGGTGGTGGGTTAAGTGGACATGGAGATTGAACCACCAGTTGCCAGGAGTGTCCCAGATCACTGCTGAAGCAAGTGCACTGGAGGGAGCTGCACTTGCAGAGGTTGCCTTGTGCCTACTCTGCTGCTAAACAGAGGTATCTACAGCTATACATTCAGTGCATTGCCTCAATTCACTTAATTAAACATCGTGTTAGTGCATACAGCATGCAGTGAGAACAACTCCACCCCCCCTTTCCACATACACAAAACTTTCATTCCTCTCCTGACATGGAAGTCTCTTGCCATCTAGTTTGATGTAGTTAAATTGACATATCTTGTTAAATCTTACCTAGTGGCTGACATTAAATTGGAACATACTAAAGAGATAATGGCTAGCGATATTGTTTCCTCAATTCGCACAATGACTTATTTTAAAACTATATTAACTGATTCTGCAAACCTGCAACTTTCAATTGCCAGAGCATTTCTGTACTTTAATTCTTCAAAAGGAAAAATTGTCACTTGCATAATGCTTCTGAGTGGGGGAAAAATACAGTTTCAATTTTCATATGTTGTAGCATTGTAGGGAAAGATCTCATTTCTTGTCGTGTTGTATCCTGTCCCAGAACCAATAAATATTTTATGCATTTAATGCATTTATCAACTCTGCTGTATAAAAAGTACAGAAGAACCTATGCAGTGGTGTCAAAGACGTCTCATGTATTAAGGGAGTCTGAGCAACCTCTTGGGTGCTTCTCCACTTCGAAATTTAACTTTACATCTTATCCATCAACTGAGCGAGAAGTGACAACAGTTCCCTGCTCTCCAAGGTAACCGTACACCAGTTTTGCTGGTAGAAATGCAATTCTTTCAGCAGTTAGACGCTGTGAAGTTCCTCACACTGTGAATTTTTACAGGTTACTCTTATCAAGAAAATATGAGAAAATTATTAAGGATGCAATTTCTCATTTAATGATCCAAACTCAGCTTTAGTTAAATTGGTCCAGACCTCTTACAAAAAATGGCTTGCACTTATAAATATAAAATAAATTGTTCCAGTCATTTTCTTTTCTTTAAGGTTAAGATTTTTAAGAGAGTGTAAAGGAGTCAGACACCTCAAAATGACATTCCATAGGACTAAGCTATCTAATTTATAAACCCCACTGAAAAATCCCATTCTGGATTTGTACACTGGAAACTCTTGTATTTAAAAAAAAAAAAGTCTTATTATTTTTCTCTATGTATATGTACAAGAGAGCATATATACACACTTGCATGCACAAACATAGATACACATGACACAATTTAGTATTGTGCTAATTAAATCTACTAGTATCACTAAGATGGGAGGCATCATCAATACAGATGAGGATCACAACGTCATATCGGAAACCCTGGATTATCTTGGGGATGACCGCATGTGGTGGGTTGACCCTGGCTGGATGCCAGGTGCCCACCAAAGCCGCTCTATCACTCCCCTCCTCAGCTGGACAGGGGAGAGAAAATATAATGAAAAGCTTGTGGGTCGATATAAAGACAGGGAGAGATCACTCACCAATTACTGTCATGAGCAAGACAGACTCGACTTGCAGAAAATTAATTTAATTTATTACCAGTCAAATCAGAGTAGGATAATGAGAAATAAAACCAAATCTTAAAACACCTTCCCCCCACCCCTCCCTTCTTCCCAGGCTCAGCTTCACTCCCAATTTTCTCTGCTTCCTCCCCCCAGTGGCGCAGGGGGATGGGGAAATGGGGGTTGCGATCAGTTCATCACACATTGTGTCTGCCACTCCTTCCTCTGCAGGGGGAGGACTCCACACACTCTTCCCCTGCTCCAGCATGGGGTCCCTCCCATGGGAGACAGTCCTCCATGAACTGCTCCAGCATGGGTCCTTTTCCACAAGGTGCAGTCCTTCAGGAACAGACTGCTCCAGCATGGGTCCCCCATGGGGTCACAAGTCCTGCCAGTAAACCTGCTCCAGCATGGGCTCCTCTCTCCATGGGGCCACAGGTCCTGCCAGGAGCCTGCTCCAGCATGGGCTTCCCACAGGGTCACAGCTTCCTTTGGGCACATCCACCTGCTCTGGCGTGGGGTCCTCCAGGGGCTGCAGGTGGATATCTGCTCCACCGTTAACCTCCATGGGCTGCAGGGGGACAGCCTGCCTCACCATGGTCTTCACCACGGGCTGCAGGGGAATCTCTGCTCTGGCGCCTGGAGCACCTCCTCCCCCTCCTTCTTCACTGACCTTGGTGTCTGCAGAGTTCTTTCTCTCACATATTCTCTCTCCAGCTACAGTTTCTGTTGTGCAGGGTTTTTTTTCCCCCTTCTTAAATATGTTATCCCAGAGGTGCTACCACTGTCGCTGATTGGCTCAGCCTTGGCCAGCAGCATGTCTGTCTTGGAGCCGGCTGGCATTGGCTCTATCAGACATGGGGAGAGCTTCTAGCAGCTTCTCACAGAAGCCACCCCTGTAGACCCCCCTGCTACTAAAACCTTGCCATGCAAACCCAATATACCGCAATACAATTAGGATTAAATTTTTAGTCAGAATGAAGGTCACCTGCTGAGAGATCAATGACAGAAATTTTGGCCAGAAAACATAAGGTCTCGTTGGCTGGGAACAAAACACCAGAGAAAAAGAAAGGTTTTTTTGGTATCAGAAAATCAGTGGTTGAATCTGAACCACCAGCAAGGTGCATGCCTTTGTGAAATGTGGCACAAAGGAGCTCAATGTCTTTAGCAGAGCAAATGAAGGCTAAGCGAGATTGTCAGCCATTTTTAGAAACAGGGGGATAGGGAAATGCTATTTAAGCAAAGGAACAATGCTGGAGCAAGAACATATGTATATAAGACTGACAGGAATACATATAAGAAGGAGTCTTCCCCAGGGGAACGAGGTGGTTAAACAATCTTCTCATAAGAATAATGGGGGCAAGAAACTAAATATTTCAAGATGGAGCTATTATACCAAAAGATCAACCACACTACAATTTAGCAATGTTATGCAACTTTGACAACTGCTATTCAGGAGAGATCTGAGACTGGTATAATAAAGGTATTGTACATCAGGAAAGAAGCTATAAAGATCTGCGAGTAAAATAATAAGACTTTATTTTTCTAACCTGAGGAAGGTTACCCAAAGGTTTATTCTTGAGTTTTAATTTAAAATAGATAGTTGGGACTTTCTCATTATTACATCCTCTTCTATTGAGCCTCCTCTATAATGTCTCTTGGTGTCTTTTAGAAGCTGGTTGTTTTATTAATAGCAATGTTTTACTTTTCTAGCTTCCAGGCAGTCTTCTGTCCAGATGGAAAAGGAGAGTTACGAACTAGAACTCAGTATCTAAGCTGTATTATTTTTAATTATTATTTTTAAGAACAAGTCCATAATACGATGGGTGAACACTTGGCTGACAGGTCGGGCTCAAAGAGTTATAGTAAATGGGGTTACATCAGGCTGGCGGCCAGTCACCAGTGGGGTTCCTCAGGGCTCAATTTTAGGGCCAGTGCTCTTTTTATGTTTTTATAAATAATCTGGAAGCAGGAGTCAAATGTACATTAGGTAAGTTTGCCGACGATACTAAACTAGGAGGAGCTGTGGACTCCCTCAAGGGTAGAGAGGCCTTACAGAGAGATCTGGATAGACTAGAGAGCTGGGCAGTCACCAACCATATGAAATTTAACAAGAGCAAGTGCCGGATTCTGCACCTGGGATGGGGTAATCCTGGTTATACATACAAATTGGGGGATGAGAGGCTGGAGAGCAGCCCCGCGGAAAGAGATCTGGGGGTTTGGGTTGATGGCAACTTGAATATGAGTCAACAGTGTGCCCTGGCAGCCAAAAGGGCCAACCGGGTCCTGGGGTGCATCAAGCACAGCATAGCTAGCCGGTCGAGGGAGGCGATTGTCCCCCTCTACACTGCACTGGTGCGGCCCCACCTCGAGTACTGTGTGCAGTTCTGGGTGCCTCAACATAAGAAGGACATCAAACTGTTAGAGTGTGTCCAGAGGAGGGCGACCAAGATGGTGAAAGGTCTCGAGGGCAAGACTAATGAGGAGCGGCTGAGGTCACTTGGCTTGTTCAGCTTGGAGAAGAGAAGGCTGAGGGGTGACCTCATTGCAGTCTACAACTTCCTCAAGAGGGGCAGCGGAGGGGAGGTGCTGATCTCCTCTCTCTGGTGACCAGCGATAGGACACGAGGAAATGGAATGAAGCTGCGTCAGGGGAAGTTCAGATTGGACATTAGGAAAAGGTTCTTCACTGAGAGGGTGGTCGGTCACTGGAACAGGCTCCCCAGGGAAGTGGTCACGGCCCCAAGCCTGTCAGAGTTCAAGGAGAGTCTGGACGATGCTCTTAGTCATATGGTTTAGTGTTAGGTAGTCCTGGGAGGAGCAGGGAGTTGGACTCGATGATCCTTATGGGTCCCTTCCAAATCGAGATATTCTATGATTCTGTGTAAGTAGCTTTTCATATTCTGTGTATCAGATATTAAAAACAGATCTCACAAATTTTACTCCTCCATTTTTCCTAGTAGTATATCTAATGCTTGTCTCCACATGACATTTCCAATCTTAGGGACTGATTCCATGACTTTGTATGTCCTAACTGGCTCAGACCCATTTTGTCCTTTTTTCTCTCTTCTCTTTTCTTTTGGATTGTGCTGGATTGACCTTGGCTGGATGCCAGGTGCCCACCAAAGCTGCTCTATCACTCCCCTCCTCAGCTGGACAGGGGAGAGAAAATATAATGAAAAGCTCATGGGTCGATATAAGGACAGGGAGAGATCACTCACCAATTACTGTCATGGGCAAAACAGACTCGACTTGGGGAAATTAATTTAATTTATTACCAATCAAATCAGAGTAGGATAATGAGAAATAAAAAACAAATCTTAAAAATACCTTCCCCCCCCACGCCTCCCTTCTTCCTGGGCTCAACTTCACTCCTGATTTCTCTACCTCCTACTCCCCCTGAGTGGCACAGGGGGATGGGGAATGGGGGTTTCGGTCAGTTCATCACACATTGTCTCTACCGCTCCTTCCTCCTCATGCTCTTCCCCTGCTCCAGCATGGGGTCCCTCCCACAGGAGACAGTCCTTCATGAACTTATCCAATGTGAGTCCTTCCCATGGGCTGAAGTTCTTCATGAACTGCTCCAGCATGGGTCCTTTCCACGTGTCCTTCCCATGGGGTGCAGTCCTTCAGGAACAGACTGCTCCAGCATGGGTCCCCCATGGGGTCACAAGTCCTGCCAGCAAACCTGCTCCAGTGTGGGCTCCTCTCTCCATGGGGTCACAGGTCCTGCCAGGAGCCTGCTCCAGCATGGGCTCTCCAAGAGGTCACAGCCTCCTTCAGGGCACATCCACCTGCTCTGGTGTGGGGTCCTCCATGGGCTGCAGGTGGATATCTGCTCCACCGTTAACCTCCATGGGCTGCAGGGGGACAGCCTGCCTCACCATGGTCTTCACCAGGGGCTGCAGGGGAATCTCTGCTCTGGCGCCTGGAGCACCTCCTCCCCCTCCTTCTTCACTGACCTTGGTGTCTGCATAGCTGTTTCTGTCACATATTCTAACTCCTCTCTTCTGGCTGCTGTTGCACAGCAATTTTTCCCCCTTCTTAAATATGTTATCCCAGAGGTGCTACCACCATCGCTGATTGGCTTGGCCTTGGCCAGTGGCAGGTCCTTCTTGGAGCTGGCTGGCATTGGCTCTATCAGACATGGGGAGAGCTTCTAGCATCTTCTCACAGAAGCCACCCCCTGTAGCCCCCCCGCTACTAAAACCTTGCCACACAAACCCAATACAGCTTTCCCCATCAAATGACTACATTCCTGTTATTTTTATATGATTTAGTCGTGTTAAGGTGCACATAGGTAGAATGACAGGGAGGTCCTTGTTAAAGGAAATTGGAAGAAATAATAAATACAACATTAGGAAAATAACCCAATGGAAGAAGGAAGCTCTAGGAGCAAATGCAGTGAACTGCTGCCTGCCATCTTATTTCAACCCTTCCTGCCTGTGGAAATCAAATAGCAGAAGGGCTGCAGCTCGAAAAACCATACGTCCTTTGGGAGCCCTAAAGCCTGCACGTCGGAGGGGCTCCCGTGGCTTGCAGCAGCTCCCTGTCCCTCGCAGCCTGCAGCTTTCAGCGCGGCTTCATCATGAATATCCTCATTACCCACAAACTTGGTGTTTTTCCCTCCTCCTCGCCACATTCCCCTCTCCTCCTCGGCAGGGAGGCTTTCTTGTGGGTTGCAAGATTTTGTCTCCACTCCGCTCTCGGCGGGGACAGGAGGGAAAAGGTTGGGATTTGGGCTCCCCAGGGAAAGACCGTCCCTGCTGGCAGTGAGGTCCCGTGGCGCTGCACCTCTCTCTGCCGGGCAGAGCTGAGCAGTCCCCGGAGTAGCCTCCCAGCCGGCTCCGGCATTGTTAAGTTGCTTCATGCAGTCATCATAATCCCCAGGTAAACTGTGATTTCCTCTTTATCAGGTTTAGCTGGAAAACAGAACAATTAATTAAAAAAGCAAAACACAAGACCTAATCATTATTTATGCCCCTAATTATCTCATTCTAGTGGGTATTTTAGTCCCTGTCCGGTCAGAACATTAATTATTTTCAAAAATACAACAAAAGTTAAATAATAAGCACCCAGGGCTACAGAACCACTGCACTGATCAAGATTAAATGAACATATACATTTTATTAATGGATGCTTTATACAACTCCATATATTATAAATCAAACAAAAAACCTATTTCCATCTTCTAAGGTTGCAATGAAAAAGCTCTAACATTATTGAGGATAATTTTTGTTAAGTTTAAAACTCCTTTTTTGCAGTAATGAGACTGTTATGGGGATAATTTAATCTGGTTTGTCATGAGGCACCTCAGCTTATTAAATAAGTTAATAAATGACTATGCATTAATCAAAGTGACAAAGCTATGAAGAGCTGAGGATGGGAGACAATTCTGGTGACAGTATTAATTAGTATTTAATTAGAAACTTAGGGGCCATAAATAAAAAAATCATGGGAGAGATGTTTATGCAAATTGCTTTGAAAGTGTGGTGGAGTTGTATTTGCTTTAGAAAAAAACTCTTCCTTCCTTTCTCTTTCTTTCCACACTATACATAGCAGAGTTGCAGTGACATCACATGGATAGAAATGAGCTTATATTGTTGTCGTGGTTTAACCCCAGCCAGCAGCTAAGCACCACACAGCCGCTCCCTCACTCCCCTCCCGCTCCCAGTGGGATGGGGAGGAGAATCGGGAAAGAAGGTAAAACTCGTGGGTTGAGATAAGAACAGTTTAATAACTAAAGTAAAATATAATACCAACTATAATAATAATGAAATATAATAATAATAATAGTAATGAAAAGGAATATAACAAAAAAAGAAGAGGGAAAAAAAAAAGTGATGCACAATGCAATTGCTCACCACCCACTGACCGATGCCAGAGCAGCGATCCGCCCCTCCCGGCCAACTCCCCCCTGTTTATATACTGGGCATGACGTTCCATGGTATGGAATATCCCTTTGGCTAGTTCAGGTCAGCTGCCCCGGCTATGCTCCCTCCCAGCTTCTTGCACACCTGCTTGCTGGCGGAGCATGGGAAACTGAAAAATCCTTAACTTAGGATAAGCGCTACTTAGCAACAACTAAAACATCAGAGTGTTATCAACATTATTCTCACACTAAATCCAAAACACAGCACTGTACCAGCTACTAAGAAGAGAATTAACTCTATCCCAGCTGAAACCGGGACAATTGTTTTTAATTTTTTCCAATTAGAGGACTCTGCACTTGAATTGTGCTTTTCACTCTCTGGCTTGAACAGAGGGGTTTTTTTTCAGATTTCTGATTTCTAGACAAGCAGAAAGAAAGAAAAACCGAAAGAGAGAAAAGGGAGGGAATTTCTATTTCTGTCATTTTAATCGAGATGTGCGTCACCTTTCTCTAAGGAAGAACTGATGTCATAATGATGCCGCTGCAATTCTTTGTACACAGCAACGTCTTCTGTTCACAAGCACGAGCAGAGCGGGAACCCTGTTAAGTTATCATCTCACGTTACAGAACAGAAGCAGTCTTTATAATTATAGACCTTTTGTCATTTCTCCCCATAAGTTGCCCATTTTGAAACGGACAATTCCTGTTAGCAAAAGAGATAATATATCACTCTGTTGCGTATTTCAGGCTCTTTTCCTGAGGAGCAGACTTTATTATTTGCTGCATTTACACAAGAAGGTTATCCACAGTAAAACTGCTTTTTCTATTCACCAGTCTATCACTGTCATGGCTCATTTATGTGTGAACATGACTGACTAAAGTCAACATTATCCACAACTGACAAGTGCCAGACCTACAGTTCAATCAACCCCTTCCTTAAGATAATGCCAAGAGCCAGCTGTTAGGAAGTAGTGGGACAATGAAGTGGAGAGAGACAATCATCAGGGTCAAATTGATCCAATTCCCTGTGTATAAAAGGGATTCTGCCTAATAACACACAGCTCTTTTTGCTCTCCAAACACATTAGACCTTAAACAGGGACCTAGCCTTCAAGAAAATGTGTGAATGACATGAAAATGTTGAAGTTTTAAGGTGGTTTCTTTAGCCATTTCCGTTCAAGGCCTTTCATTAAGAGTATAGTGTAAACCCAAGATAAAATGCACCTGATATCCAGGGTTTTTAAGTTTAGATTGGATGTTTAGACTGAAGAGTCCAGTGATGACACAGAGTTCATTCTCCTTTTCCTTTTGTTTTATGTTTGTTTAACAAATCTTTTGCATCCATTAATAAAATTAAACCTGAGAAATTAATAAAACGCAGCTCCTTTCAGTGACTCTCCTAATTCCCATTGCCAATATAGCAAACTGAGTTCCTGAATACATTTCTTTATATTAAGTCTCCACAGAACACAGCAGTTAACACAAATATTCCTTCAAAATTACCAGCTGCTTCTGCACTGCAATACATATCAGGACTGGAATTTAATAAGATATTTTACTGAACTTCCAGAAGATAAAGAGCTGAGCAGTAGTCACTAAAGACTCAAGAGAAATTTTGGTACCTTCAAGCATTAAGATCCCAAACTTTTACATATTTCCCTTCATCCATCCCCTAATTAATAAGCCCCTGAAGTTGCATGTGAACATCTATCTTTTTATTTTTTCATGGATGGAGACCATACATGGAGACCATACCGAAATCTACATATTTCGGTAATCAGAAAGGGTTTTTTTTTCCCCCGTCTCTCATTTCCCAGCTACCACCTACTTAGCATATTGAATGATCCACAAAACCAGATTTATTACCCTCCATTTCCAGTACGAACCTGGAAGTAGGAGGCCAAGCCTGCTGTGTGGACCATGAGCTGTATGTTGGCTGGTTCTGTGGTAATTCTAGTATTTTTTTAATTTTTTGAACCCAGTAAAGAGGATAACATGTTCAGTACTTTTTTATTGCAGGTGCTGCTCTGCTTGGGGTCTTGCAGCCCTGGCAGATCCCCGTCAGGCAGCATGTCTGCAGAACTCAAGGGGGGACAGATCTGTAAGTGCCTGCCACAACTCTCATCCGCTTTGGTTCCCACCTTCCCCTGTGAGTGAATACAGAGTTGAGAGTGGTCTGGAGGAGAAAAAAAAACAAGAAGGGAGAGGAAAAGAGCTGGGCTGTCTAGCTCTCTTTTCAGGCCAGCCTTGGCACCCCTCCACACATTCCTAGCAAAACCCTGGTTTATCTGCAATGTGGCCAAATACAGGTTAATATAGTGTGGGCAGCAGAAATGAGATCATATGAGGACTTGGGTGCACTTTACTGAGCCCCAAATGCCCCTGAGGGTGTTGGGCTGCAGCCAACAGGAGTAGGTGTGCTTTGGTGGTAGGGGTTCTTAGCAGATATGGCATTTTGGAAATTTCCCTCACTTTTTTATGGCTTTTTGTGTAAGGTTGCATGCTCAATGAGGGTGCTTCCTCTAAAAGATATGGTACTTCTGTGTGCTTCTCAGTGGACAAGGATTTAACCTCTATCATATTCTTGATCAGTTAATGAAAGGGCTTGTATGATGCGAGTAATCAACAGCAGGATGCAGGGCTTGGTCCTGCAGCTCTGTAGGTAACGAGAAAATTTCTGTCTCCTGGGCTCAGTCTGGGTCTTTCCATCACAACAAACAGCAGAGTGTGCAGCCCTCCAGGAGGAAGCACATTGATCATGATCACCACTGCTGGTGGATAGTCACAAAAGCCAGTGTGACTGTGTTTGGACACAGAAAGGTTCCTGGGGGGTTATGCCAACAGGGAGCACAACTGCACTACTCTGAACAATGTCTGGAGAAATCCATTTCTCTCTGTCAATGAAGGAAGGAAACCTCAAGAACTCAGGCCAGCCCTTATGAATAGCACCCAGTCAATAGTGTTTTGTGAAAAACTTACTTAAATAATAATTAGGATAGAGATTATATCTATGCAGGTGATAATCATTAACTATTGCAAACACCATCTAAAGGATTTTTTTAATATCATATTAGCAGAGTCAAATATATCAGAAAAATGCAGTTGCATCATTTGTCTTGATAATAATGCAGCTAAGCTTTCCTGTAGAGCAGCATAAGCTTTTAGGATTACACAGAACACATCACAAACACAATGCAATACTTACAACTTTTATCAAGTTGCATATCCAAGGACTAGCTCTGTACATTATTTTTATAGCGCGCTCAGTTAGAGAGGCTCCATGATTTAGGACCTGTGCATAAGCACCACACTTTTAGGGGGTCTATATTTCTGAGTAGCAGATCCTCAGACTACTCTTAAGAAGTACAATGATTGCCCAGGTAACATTTCATTGCATCATTATTAGGTCTTCTCAAATTAGCTGCAAGAATTAGGTGCTTAACAAATCTAGCCCTATTTCATTTTTTGTGAAACATTCATTATCAAACTGTGAGTCCACAGCCTATGTCTTTCCAACAACACAGGGAAAAGAAGAAAAATGAAAACAGAGTGCTAAGCTATCTTTAGGATACTACTCAGTTTGCAGCAGGCATTATATGATACAGTTGCCTTCAAAAGTAGAGAACCGGACGTGATGGCACAGCAAGTACCTCCCAATCCCATGTGCCTATGAATTTATGTTATTGGAACAGCTCTAATTATAATACTAGAAAAATTTATACAGACAAATAAATTATACCTTTCCTGAGCTTTATATATCCGCACTGATGGCTAGTCAAAAAATTCTAATTACCTCTCTAGTTTCAGAAAACATTTCAGTATACACTGGAATTTGGCGAGCTTCCACGGTTTTAAAATTGTACTGGGGAGCAAACGCCTCATGTACAAGGCATGTAATTGCATATGAAAGTGTATGCTCTTCTTTTTCATTTGTTAGTGCCTGCTTTGATGTGTTTAAGTTTGATTTTCATGGGCATGGGAGGATGAAAGCAAAATCTGGAATGCTCAAAAAAAGCTAAAGCAAGAACCAAGGTAGTCTCTCAAGTCCTGCACTTTTGTTCAGGCAAGTGATGGAACCACATCTGGATACAAAACCAAGACAAACCTGCTTTTCTACAGCCGCTCTAAAGTTTAAGTTAACCAGGGCTCATTAACTTCACCAGGCAGATCTGATACAGTGATCTCCAGGCCTTCAGAAGGAAAGTGGAAACATCAGTGAGCACAGCCCTTGCACCATGGCTGTGACATGGGCTGTTTATGTCAGGAGCTGACCTAAGGAGCATTTCAACATGGGTGTCTCTCTGCGCAATGATGCTGGGGAAGTTGAAATACTCAAAATGGACCATTTCAGTTCCTCTCATTAACGTTTTTACATTTTCCAGGTTTTAACTGGTGAACCGTCATAGCACTTCTTAGTAATAGGCAGAAGGCAAAGTCTGCATGTGTGGCTCCATGGTGGTGGGGAGATGTAGACAGTGGGCATGGAGGTGGCAGGGCTTTGTCACACATCTGGAGGTTGTGTGTGCCCAGTTACATGCCTCCTTACTCCATTACACATCCACATATGTGTATATACGTTACAGTTTAGAAAAGTCAGCCCTTATCTCTCCCTTACCAATTGTGTAGTCATGGGCTAAAGTGACATAACATCAGTCACTATACTGAGCTATTGTGTGTGTTTACTGATTTTGCCTGGTCTGATTATTACTTATGTCGTGAACACAGCGAATAGTGTTTGAACGTCGGACAAGAGCACAGAAAGAAGTAACACAACCAGAGTCCCAAACCTCAGACTGCTTTGATAGTTTGCTGATATTAAATATCTTCCCACTATCATGTTAGACTATATGCTGAGCTTTTTATATATACACTTTTCCTTACATCTTTTCAGTTTTCTTTTTACATGACCCTTTTCTATATGTGTTCTTGAATTTGCTCCCCAGTCCCTGAGCATGCAGAGAGACGGGAGGGGGAGTTTGCATCAACTCACCAAGACGAATTTCAGGCTCCTGCTCCTTTCCATATCACTGCATTTTGCAGCGTGCAGCTTGATGTACTGCCAGATAAGACGAAACATAGAGGAAAAAACTGCGAGTGGGTGACACCCTGAGTGAAAATACCTGCATTGGAACAGAAGGACATGAGGGAAAAGAACAGGGGGAACAGGGAGGGGAGGCAGGTTACAGAAATTACCCCAAATTGCCTTTTCTGGAGGCGGGGGAGCTATTCTTAAGGCCATTAGTAGTTTGGAGAAAAACAAGTATATTTTGGGGATTAGAAACAGTGGATAGGGTAAGCCTGCCCAGACAGGAGTGATTTGTTGTGGGAGTTGGAGGCTGAGGCCAGGGGGATGCCAGCCCCAGTAGCCCTGCCTGGTGTGGCCTGTCTTTTCACTGTGGCATGGCACGATAGTCACCTGGCCACTGCATCCTCCCCCTTCCCAGTGCATCAACATGTGTGTTATGGGATTGACTTCACCAGTCCCTTGGGGTCTGTGCACTCCTTGCAGGGGATTTAGACCTCAACGTTAGCAGCCAGAGCCCTTGGCATCATCCTGCTTTCTGTGATGCCAAAGGCAACTTCCCCAGTAATCTCAGATCAAGCAGCAAAAACTCTGAGTAGGTCCAATAACAAGGTATGGTGTGAGTCAATCAGAATAAACTTTCAAATTAGTCCCCTCTTCTTCATCATTATTTAGGAAAAAAGAATTAAGTGAGCTAAATCCCACCATCCCTGACTCCTGCGCAAAACCCCTTGCTGACTTTCCATAGCTGCATTAGTTAAATTATGGCACCAAAGTGGCTGGCTGGAGGCTCAGGGAGCTGTGGGGAGGGAGCAAAGGTCTCCACCCAGGAGCCCAATGAACTCCACCAACCACGCATGCATAGGAAGGGGGGGGTCTGGCATGTGTCAGGGAGCATCACATGCCAGGGGTGAGCCAGGAGCCCTGCCTGACTCCAGTCCTTCCCCCTGCCTGCCCACTGCTGCAGCGGGGAAATTTGATATTGCATACATTTAAAATCACTGCAATGATGCATGATCAACCACTATTCTAGGGTATGTCCATGGTGGAGTCACCAGTAGCCAAACCTATGCCTGCAGTGCCGTAGATGGAGAGCTATGTTTCTGCCTCCGTTGATGCGAGCAGCCGGCTTGGGAAGAAGAGAGATTTCCTGAAGTAGATTCCCTCCGGAAGTATTTTACATTTCTAAAGGTCTCATTACTAAGAAATGAGAGAGCAAACTATTCATAGAATCATAGAATCATAGAATATCTCGATTTGGAAGGGACCCATAAGGATCATCGAGTCCAACTCCCTGCTCCTCCCAGGACTACCTAACACTAAACCATATGACTAAGAGCATCGTCCAGACTCTCCTTGAACTCTGACAGGCTTGGGGCCGTGACCACTTCCCTGGGGAGCCTGTTCCAGTGACCGACCACCCTCTCAGTGAAGAACCTTTTCCTAATGTCCAATCTGAACTTCCCCTGACGCAGCTTCATTCCATTTCCTCGTGTCCTATCGCTGGTCACCAGAGAGAGGAGATCAGCACCTCCCCCTCCGCTGCCCCTCTTGAGGAAGTTGTAGACTGCAATGAGGTCACCCCTCAGCCTTCTCTTCTCCAAGCTGAACAAGCCAAGTGACCTCAGCCGCTCCTCATTAGTCTTGCCCTCGAGACCTTTCACCATCTTGGTCGCCCTCCTCTGGACACACTCTAACAGTTTGATGTCCTTCTTATGTTGAGGCACCCAGAACTGCACACAGTACTCGAGGTGGGGCCGCACCAGTGCAGTGTAGAGGGGGACAATCGCCTCCCTCGACCGGCTAGCTATGCTGTGCTTGATGCACCCCAGGACCCGGTTGGCCCTTTTGGCTGCCAGGGCACACTGTTGACTCATATTCAAGTTGCCATCAACCCAAACCCCCAGATCTCTTTCCGCGGGGCTGCTCTCCAGCCTCTCATCCCCCAATTTGTATGTATAACCAGGATTACCCCATCCCAGGTGCAGAATCCGGCACTTGCTCTTGTTAAATTTCATATGGTTGGTGACTGCCCAGCTCTCTAGTCTATCCAGATCTCTCTGTAAGGCCTCTCTACCCTTGAGGGAGTCCACAGCTCCTCCTAGTTTAGTATCGTCGGCAAACTTACCTAATGTACATTTGACTCCTGCTTCCAGATTATTTATAAAAACATAAAAAGAGCACTGGCCCTAAAATTGAGCCCTGGGGCACTCCACTGGTGACTGGCCGCCAGCCTGATGTAACCCCATTTACTATAACTCTTTGAGCCCGACCTGTCAGCCAGTTGCTCACCCATCGTATTATGGACTTGTCTAGCTGTGTGCTGGACATTTTGTCCAGAAGGATACTGTGAGAGACAGTATCAAAAGCTTTGCTAAAATCCAAAACCACCACATCTACTGCCTTCCCTTGGTCCACTAGGTAGGTGACCTTGTCATAAAAGGAAATTAAGTTAGTTAAGCAGGACTTTCCCCTCGTGAACCCGTGCTGGCTATGACCAATGCCTGCATTGTCTCTCAAGTGTTTTTCAATAACTCCCAGAATAACCTTCTCCATAATTTTACCAGGCACTGAAGTGAGGCTGACAGGCCTGTAATTACCAGGGGCTTCCTTCTTACCCTTCTTGAAAATTGGGACAACATTTGCCAGCTTCCAGTCAACTGGGACCTCTCCAGACTCCCAGGACCATTGAAAAATAATGGAGAGAGGTCCCATGATAACATCAGCCAGCTCTTTCAGTACCCTGGGATGAATCCCATTGGGCCCCATAGACTTATGCGCATCCAGCTGGAGCAGCAAGCCTTGAACAAGTTCAGGGTCGGCTGGGAGTTTATCATCCCCCCAGTCACGGTCTTCCAACACAGGGCTCCAGGGGTCCCAGGGCCCATCATCCGTGTTGAAGAGAGAGGCGAAGAAGGCATTAAATGTCTCTGCTTTGTCTATGTCCCTATTTGTGAGGTGACCGACCTCATCAAGTAATGGACCAATGTTATCCCTGATCCTCCTTTTGCTCTTTAACATATTTTAAAAAAGCCCTTTTTGTTGTGCTTCACAGTGCTGGCCAGCTTGAACTCTAATCGAGCTTTGGTTGCACAAATTTTCTCCCTGCAGTGGCAAACAGCATCTCTGTAGTCCTCCTGTGCTACCTGTCCTTGCTTCCAATGTCCATACACTTTCCTTTTCCGCCTAAGTTCTAGAAGAAGATCCCTGCTCAGCCAAGCCGGCCTTCTGCCCTGCTTGCTTGACTTCTGACACTTTGAAATTGCCTGCTCCTGAGCTCTTAAGAGATGGCTCTTAAAAAGTGACCAGCATTCATGGACCCCAATACCTTCAAAAGCAGATTCCCAGGGGATCTTACTAACTAGCTCCTTCAGCAGCCTGAAGTCTGCTCTCCCCATATCCAGGGTCGAAGTTTTGCTGGCGGTTTTTCTCCTATTGCCAGCGATTTGAAACTCAACTACTTCGTGGTCACCGTGAACAAGACAGTCACCAATCACAACTTCACCCACGAGTCCCTCTCTGTTTACAAGCAACAAATCTAGGAGGGCACCTTTCCTAGTTGGCTCCCTTAGTACCTGCACCAAGAAGTTATCTTCAACATGCTTTAGGAATTTCCTGGATCTGTTTGTGTCTGCTATATGATATTGTCGTGGTTTAACCCCAGTCAGCAACTAAGCACCACGCAGCCGTTTCCCCCTCCCCCTCCCAGTGGGGTGAGGAGGAGGAAAGGGAAAAAAAAAAGTAAAACTCGTGGGTTGAGATAAGAACAGCTTAATAACTAAAGTAAAATATAATACTAACAATAGTAATAATGAAATATAATAATAGTAGTAATGAAAAGGAATGCAACAAAAAAAGGAAGGGGGGGGGAAGGAAAAAAACCAGTGATGCACAATGCAATTGCTCACCACCCGCTGACCAATGCCCAGTTAGTTCCCGAACCGCGATCCGTGCCTCCCGGCCAACTCCCCCTGTTTATATACTGGGCATGACGTTCCATGGTATGGAATACCCCTTTGGCTAGTTCAGGTCAGCTGCCCCGGCTATGCTCCCTCCCAGCTTCTTGCACACCTGCTTGCTGGCAGAGCATGGGAGACTGAAAAGTCCTTGGCTTAAGATAAGCGCTACTTAGCAACAACTAAAACCTCAGAGTGTTATCAACATCATTCTCACACTAAATCCAAAACACAGCACTGTACCAGCTACTAAAAAGAAAGTTAACTCTGTCCCAGCCGAAACCAGGACAGATATTAATCCTTTGAAGACAAATAAAGCTTTTCTAAACCACATCAAATAGATATGGGCTTGAGCAACACTGCACTTCCTAATTTTGTGTAAACTTCCAAGGTGTCTTGCTCTGGGCCCCTCTCTCCTAATAGGTGGTCCGAGGCCCAGACACTCCCCTTCATTTTGAAGAATAATCTATTAAAGAAGAACTAGGAGCCTCTTCCTTTTCTAAATATTATTCTGAACTCCATTTCTTAAGTTTCTTCATCTATAAAATGTGAATATTATTTTCTTCACAACCTATTAGGTCTAATTAATGAATGAATGTGCGTGTATTTAGCTATACAGTGCAAGGCCTTATTACATTAAGAACGTTCCATTAAATTTAATCCTGTCCCATTTTTAGGCTGCAAAAAGTGCCTCTTTTTTTCCACCAGAGTTACCCAAACGTGGACAAATAGAGCTCATCCTATAGTAAGTCAAGACCTCTGTGTTTAGTTCAGCAGGGTTATGGCAGACCTCAGCTATGGGCCTGTGAAAGGCCTAATACCTGCCTCTGTATGGAAAAGTTGCATGTAAGTAATAGGGCTGAGATCAGTAGGAATCCAAAGAAATCATTCCAAAACCCAATAGCTTTCATAAAGAATAATCTCCTTTCTATATATTTTAACAATCTTATGAAATTCTGCAGTAACACTGTATATTTCTAACACATTCTACATGATGGTTAGAAAAAACTCTGTGGGAAGGTTATCATTTTCTCTGCAATTCTAGAGTGCTTTGCCAAACACACTCATCAGAACGCTAAAAAGTAATAGTTTCAATGCTGGACATGGGATCTGAGAACTGATTCAGGAAAATGAGAATTTGCCTATACTGAATTGGGGACTCTGTCTACATACTAATTCCATTTGCTTTTTGTGTGATCTATGTGAGTTTACAACAGTGTGAAAACCCTATGTTAGCTATGAGGCTTGCCTGCCTCCTTTCTTTATCTCCTTGTGGATGACAATTCTGGCAAGCAGTGACACTGAGTTGACAGTGGAGGGTCATTAAGCATTGACAGTCCTTTATTCATGGAGCAACACAATGGAGCAGAGTTTTGGTTAGAGTTTAGCGGAGCTGGGCTGCCCAAGCAGCCACATCTCTAAAGGGGAGTCCCTCCTCAGGGACCCTGCAATCCCACACTGTGAGGTACTTACCTGTGGTATAGTTCTTTATATTAAGTGAACTAAATCCCACCATATATATAAACTAAATACATCATGTAAGGGCAGATAAGGGCAACTGTGATCATCTGATCTGACCACTTTTGTAACAAAGGTCGTAGGACTTTTACCTGAATTAATTAATAAAGCTTTTTCATAGAAGAATATGTTTTCTTCCCCAAATCAGAGCCCGAGCATGCTGGAGATGGTGCCTTTCCAAGGGACATACCTGACTCGCAATGCCTCACCTGTGCGAGAGGGTCTTGTGGCCTCCTGAGCTCCGTCCGTAGGAGAAGCAGGAGCCAGCAGCCTTCACCTACCCAGGTCACCACAGCCCCACTTCCCACCCTGTGCAGTTCCCACCCTGTGCGGGCCCTCCTTGCACCAGCCAAAACCTGCTCTGCGGGGCAGGTGCCTGCAGGCTCAGGGGGAGAAGGGAGCTCCCATGTCCTCCCTGGGCAGCAGGAGGGATGGGCTTAGAAATCCTGGAGAAGCCTTGGAGGGCTTTCCTTAACAAGTTGAACTTTTTCTGGAACAATTCTGAACCTTTTGAGGTTCGGCTGAACTCTGAACTCTATTTTATTTGCCAGCGCTGTGGGACACTGAGCTTACCCCGATGCACACTATGAGAAAGACTTTTCTTTCATGTGTGATACGAAACATCACAGCTACTACCCCTCTCTTCCAGAGGAATGAGTGCAATAAGACAAAGCTTATAACCATTTACAACAGCCTAAGGGCAAGTAATTTCTAAATTTTCAGGAGAAATCACTGCTTCTTGCAGGATTGCATGTGCTGGTTGGTATTTTGTTTAAATACCATATGCAAGCACTACAGAAGAACATTATTTTTCACAGTTTCTCAGAATATTTTGTGCTGGTGAGAGGAGCCACTTTACCATTTAGGAAAATGCAGGGGGTCTTTCAGCACATCATTGACACCTTTCCTGAGACCGACACCAAGGTTTTGAATGCTCTGGCAGAATTTTAACAATACGGACAAGATAAGTAGGCTGAGACATCAGTCCATTTCTCTTATAAGTATTCAAGAGAGCTCATGTTGCCAGGTCACCATACTAAGGGTCTGAGTCAGATTTGGACCAGTGACCCTAGAAAGCTGAAGTACGCAAAGGGAAAACTCCTGTGCTTTGGGAAGCACACTTTGGAGGTATAAGCTGTCTTGGCCGCTGAGCCTAGCTGAGTTGCAGGTGGGCTTTTCACAGAGGATTCCCAAATAATTCATCTCTCTTCTGACTCACAGCTGTGTGCTTGCACACATGATCTTTACCTAACCGGGCAATGTATGCCACTCTCTCCTCTGCAGGCTCAGTCTTGTCCCTTTGCCACCCCCACAGTAATCCTCTGTCACCATCCCGAACAAGTGATTCACCCTGACAAGTGCTGCCACGACCAAACCAGTAACTGCCACCTCTCTAGGTATGGCTCAGATGAAATACATTACCATGAAGTTACCCGTGGCACCCAGCCCACTGCAGCCGGGGTCTGGCAGTGCCGGGGGGTAGCCACATGACTCGGCCCATCCTTGGTGTTGGGGCAGGGCTGGCAGCGAAGGCTCCCACTCCTCTGCCTTGGTGGGGCTGGTGGTGGGTAACCCCCACACACATGACCTGCCCCACCAAGGCCATCCAGCCTGAGGGGCTTTGGGGCATCTTCTTGAGGAGGAAGCACAGGACTGTGACAAGGGAGGCAGAGGGGTGGCAGCAGATGAGGGAAGGGGGCTATCGAGTGTCTCAGCAAGGAGCAGTGGTGACAGGAGGGAGGATTCAAGAAAAGAGATCAGCTGTATGGAAACTGTAGGGAAAGACCAAGGGCTGCCATAACACAGTCTTTCCTCCTGGTCAAAATCACATAGTTGCACAACGCTATGAGTTTTGGGGTTTTTTGCTGCAAATGTTGATAAAAATATACCTTTTTCTCTTTGATAAAATAGTTCTTGGTAGACTCTTAGAAAATATGATTGATGATTGACAATCTGGCATTGAGTAAGGGACTACCTCTTATGGTACAAGATGAATACATATTCCGCTGTTTCTAGGAACAGCTCTTAAGGTTCTGGCTTACACCTTTAAAGAAGCCGTCCCCATGCCAGATCTGCTCAAAGCATTACTTAAACCAAAGTTTCCTTGGAATCCAGCTTCCATGGAAAACAAGGCTGGAAGGAACATGGAGGACAGACCCTGCTGCCCCAGGCAACTGCATCAAAATATACTGTTTCATAAACAGATTAAGCAAAATGTAAAAACAGGTTGTTGTGGTTTGACCCCAGCCAGCAACTAAGCACCACGCAGCTACTCACCCCTCCCCTCTCCCAATGAGATGGGGAGGAGAATCAGGAAAAAAAGTAAAACTCATGGGTTGAGATAAAACAGTTTAATAACTAAAATAAAATAAAATATAATACTAACAATAATAATAATAATATAATAATAATAGTAATGAAAAGGAATATAACAAAAAAAAGAGAGAGAAATAAAACCCAAGAAAAAAACAGTGATGCACAATGCAATTGCTCACCACCTGCTGACCGATGCCCGAGCAGCGATCCGCCCCTCCCGGCCAACTCCCCCCTGTTTATATACTGGGCATGACATTCCATGGTATGGAATATCACTTTGGCTAGTTCAGGTCAGCTGTCCTGGCTATGCTCCCTCCCAGCTTCTTGCACACCTGCTTGCTGGCAGAGCATGGGAAACTGAAAAATCCTTAACTTAGGATAAGCGCTACTTAGCAACAACTAAAACATCAGTGTTATCAATCATCAACATTATTCTCACACTAAATCCAAAACCCAGCACTGTACCAGCTACTAAGAAGAGAATTAACTCTATCCCAGCCAAAACCAGGACACAGGTTTATGTCCTCAACAGTATGAGTAGGAGATGTTAAAACACCTCACTCCTGTGGTCAAAAGAAATTTGCTGCTAATTCCTCACTCAAATTTTTTCAGGGGCAGTTATTATGCAGTTTTTTTAAAGCTGATATTTCCTCTTAGCTGTAAATCTCTCTTTTCCCTTTTGGCATTAAACCACTCTGCTTCCCAAGCTATTTACAGAGAGTAGCCATGTCCTTTTCTCTGCCAGTGAAGGCAAGAAGCTGGGAACCTGTCCCCTAGGACAGGCTACCATTGTCATGGCAGTTCTAGGAGCCTCCCTCTTCCCGACTTCCATCTGCGCACCTTCACTAAACACAGGAGACCAGACCTATACACACATTTCCAGATGGGATCTCTTCAATATTGCACCCTCTGGCATGTACAAAATAGAGATATTTCCCTAACTCTAATGATGCCACCTAGGGTTGCATTTTTTTTCACAGGTCCATTATATTTATAGCTACTTTATGCTCGGCAGAATGTCTCAGGACTTTCTTCTGTTGCCAGCCAACAACCTTATAGCAGAAATGTTTGTTCCCCAGTGAGTGAGTGACCCTGTGTACGCAACAGCAAATCCCACACCACATCTGTTAGTCCCATCCACAATTTCATCTGCTCCTTCCTCTGATATCCTCTGATCCCCTTTAGTGCCAGCAATGCTTCCTACACCTTCAGCAGCCACCACCCAGCCCATTGTAATTTCTCATTCCTCATTTGGACAAAGAATGTCTTCACAAAAATAGCAAGAGAGCATGAGGAAGCCTAGATGGCTGACTATATTTTTACACTCCTTTTCATTCCTGTTTGCAGCATTTCCACTAGCACATAGCTCCTGTACCTCCTCCTCTGCTGCATTAACATGCATTCCATTCCTCCCCAAGTCCCCCACCCAAGCAGCCTTTTGTCACCAAACTGATGGCTATTATCACAGCTTGGAATTTATACTTTTACTGTGTAATCAAAGTCCATGAGCAATCTCACAGAAGCCATTTAGCATATACAAGATCTAGGGAAAAACATCTTTCTCCTATGCAATAGAAAGAAAAATGCCAACAATCTATACCTAGGCTCTCTGCCTTCTCAGATTTATATTTCAAATATGTATTTTTAAAAAAACAACTGAAGAATGTCTGCCGCTAAAGACATTAAGCCACATTCAGCTGGGAAGTTAAGTTCTCAAAAAGTTATGAGCCCACTAGGAATGAAGCAGCCCTGGAAAAGGCAAGCTTA